>NW_028156350.1:0-21052 GCF_964263955.1 Coregonus lavaretus
AAACATAACAAGTCATTGCAAGTGAAAACATTTCTCAATTAGGTTTTAGGTTTTATTTATTCACACCAAAGAAAATAAGTGAAAGACAAAACACTGCAGATAAATAAACAGGTAAAAACGGTGTTCAGGTGAGGCTGGAAGCCCAAAAGGCCTGATATGAAAATAAACAGGTAAAAACGGTGTTCAGGTGAGGCTGGAATCGCAAAATGGCTGATATGAAAATAAACAGGTAAAAACGGTGTTCAGGTGAGACTGGAAGAAAAAACATGTTTGATTATGTATGTGTGTGAGAGAGAATCAGGCTACATGGAGGATTATTGGGTAGTTTGGTTCATCAGGCTGACCCCCAGTCTTCATGGAGGGGATTATTGGGTAGTTCGGTTCATCAGGCTGACCCCCAGTCTTCATGGAGTGGATTATTGGGTAGTTTGGTACATCAGGCTGACCCCCAGTCTTCATGGAGGGGATTATTGGGTAGTTTGGTTCATCAGGCTGACCCCCAGTCTTCATGGAGGGGATTATTGGGTAGTTTGGTTCATCAGGCTGACCCCCAGTCTTCATGGAGGGGATTATTGAGAGTCCAGCATGTCAGGGGATGAGGTGAGGGGTGGGGGGTGAGAGCAGCAGTGGGGGATGGGTAGCTAGTCCTTGATTGGCTGTAGTCCTGGGAGCCACAACTGCCAAGAGAAATTCAATCTACCCTTTTTATCAGCCAAGCCAACATACTGTTTTACACACCCTTTGTGTTTACTGTTAATATTTATATTTAAAATCAACATAGTTGTCACCATATTTGCTAAAGTAACATCATAGTCGGCATAGCTAATAGAACTAACGCATTAGTAAACCCGCTACAATCATGCAGTAACGTTACAGTGTACAGTCAGTAAGCAGTTACACCGGCAGGCCCCAGTGGCAATACATTTGTAAAACCAAAAGCTTACCTTGACTTGGAAGAGTTCCAGTGTTGTGTTGGATAGTCATTACCAGCCAGCTAACATAGCATCCATCTGTTTGAGCAGAGTGTTTCAGTAGGCTAAACTAGCTAGCTGCATTTGCTAGCTAAGTAAGTAAAACTGAAAAAACATGACAGTCTTTCTCTCTCTCTACTCACCACATTTTATGCACTGTAGTGCTAGCTAGCTGTAGCTTATGCTTTCAGTACTAGATTCATTCTCTGGTCCTTTGATTGGGTGGACAACATGTTTGTTCATGCTGCAAGAGCTCTGATAGGTTGGAGGACGTCCTCCTGTCATAGTTACTGTGTAAGTCTATGGAAGGGGGTGAGGACCATGAGCCTCCTAGGTTTTGTATTGAAGTCAATGTACCCAGAGGAGGACGGAAGCTAGCTGTCCTCCGGCTACACCATGGTGCTACCCTACAGAGTGCTGTTGAGGCTACTGCAGACCTTCTTTGCAAAATAATGTGTTTTAAATCATTATTTGGTGATATGTGATTATATTTAGTATAGTTTTATATAAAAATGATTTTATTTTTATGAAATTCAGTGAGGAGGATGGTCCTCCCCTTCCTCCTCTGAGGAGCCTCCAGATCACTGACTTCCTGAAATGTTCGAGGGACCTCGTTGGGTACCTCCCCTCTTTCCCAAAGAGGAGGAAGAAGGGAGAGAACCCAGTTGTCATCTGCTTCTTGGTCCTCAGCCCAAACATGATGGACTCTAAACATTCAGGCCACCTTTCAGGCTGCTCATCCACCAGAGGGTCCTGAAAATACAAGTACAATTGTTGGACATCTGACAGACATGGTAGAGGCCAGATTGTACATCTCAATACTTAGAATGTATAGCAGGTTGTCACTGTATACAGTCTTAGTACCTACCTTTGAACGGTTCCATTCATACACCTGGTGAAGTAGTCCCCCATTGTGCAGATGTAGGTATTGTTACCACTGTTGGGTACAAGTGGCCGCACCAGGTCCATTCCCACCAACTCCCAGGGTTCTGAGGTCTGAAAAATAATTCCATACTTTGCCTTAATAACTGACGGCTAGTGTTGATATTTATCGCTTTTTAAATCATTGACATTGGGATGATTCATAGACAGCTCCATCATTATAATTGTACCTTCACAGATGTATAATTCACTTCCTGAATGGCACAGCCAGAATTCCACCTCTGCCTTCTGTTCAACAATAGGTCTTTCCCCTGGCAGTTAGGACATCGGGACACCTCTCCCTTCTGTTTAACAATAGGTCTTTCCCCTGGCAGTTAGGACATTGGGACACCTCTCCCTTCTGTTTAACAATAGGTCTTTCCCCTGGCAGTTAGGACATTGGGACACCTCTCCCTTCTGTTTAACAATAGGTCTTTCCCCTGGCAGTTAGGACATTGGGACACCTCTGCCTTCTGTTTAACAATAGGTATTTCCCCTGGCAGTTAGGACATCGGGACACCTCTCCCTTCTGTTTAACAATAGGTCTTTCCTCTGGCACCTTAAGAGAAGATACATACAAGACGTGTGGCATTGTTGAAGCCTCCTCATTTTCTCTAAGGACACCAAATCAACTAAATGCACTTCATCTCCATGAATAACAATGAACAAGCAGAGTTTGACTCAAAGGTGTGTGACCATTAACATTGGCTACATATCCATTGTCCTTCTACCAAAGTGTGGACTTGCACATTTCTGTGGTCCTCTGTAGCTCAGCTGGTAGAGCACGGCGCTTGTAACGCCAAGGTAGTGGGTTCGATCCCCGGGACCACCCATACACAAAAATGTATGCACGCATGACTGTAAGTCGCTTTGGATAAAAGCGTCTGCTAAATGGCATATTATTATTATTATTATTATATTCTGGTCTAAGGGATTTACTAATGGTGTAAAGTAGCTCAAACCAATTTCAGGTGGCTTCATCAACATTTTGGCCAGGGCCCACAGGGTTCCATAGGGTTCCATAGGGTTCCACAGGGTTCTACAGGGTTCCATAGGGTTCCACAGGGTTCCACAGGGTTCCACAGGGTTCCATAGGGTTCCATTGGGTTCCACAGAGTTCCATAGGGTTCTATAGGGTTCTATAGGGTTCCATAGGGTTCCATAGGGTTCCATATGGTTCCATACGGTCCCACAGGGTTCCATAAGGTCCCACAGGGTTCCACAGGGTCCCACAGGGTTCTGGTCAAATGTAGTGTATTATACAGGGCAAAGTTATAGGGAATATGGTGCCCTTTGGGACGCATTCCTCCAGTTGAGCCCCACCCTGCCTATTGTAAATCATTTCTCCATCCCATTCCTCCCGTTGAGCCCCACCCAGCCTATTGTAAATCATTTCTCCATCCCATTCCTCCCGTTGAGCCCCACCCTGCCTATTGTAAATCATTTCTCCATCCCATTCCTCCAGTTGAGCCCCACCCTGCCTATTGTAAATCATTTCTCCATCCCATTCCTCCCGTTGAGCCCCACCCTGCCTATTGTAAATCATTTCTCCATCCCATTCCTCCAGCTGAGCCCCACCCTGCCTATTGTAAATCATTTCTCCATCCCATTCCTCCCGTTGAGCCCCACCCTGCCTATTGTAAATCATTTCTCCATACCATTCCTCCCGTTGAGCCCCACCCTGCCTATTGTAAATCATTTCTCCATCCCATTCCTCCAGGAGCCCCACCCTGCCTATTGTAAATAATTTCTCCATCCCATTCCTCCAGGAGCCCCACCCTGCCTATTGTAAATCATTTCTCCATCCCATTCCTACAGGAGCCCCACCCTGCCTATTGTAAATCATTTCTCCATCCCATTCCTCCAGTTGAGCAAATGAAGAGGAAAGGCTGTGACTATAATTAATGTAGTAAATGAATCTTCCCGTCAATAACTTATTTTGATAAACTTCCTTTATTGTATAGGTGTGTGTCGCTTTGGATGGTTTAACAAAATATTCATTCAGCCAAGAAATCCATCTTTTCATTGATGGAATATTCAATAGACTGAATATTCATGTACTAATGAGATAAATTAGTTGCATTTCAGTCATGTGTGGTGTTGTTGCCATTCAGCCACATCTAGCCTTGGTGTGGAACAACTGATAACTGACTAAATACCTCAGCCTTAGGAAATCACTGGGGAAAGAAGTCACACTTCCAGTTTTCACTCATCTCTATTTGACTTGCTGTAATACAGAGCTACAGGCCGTATTAAATCATACATTACATCTCTAACCAGAGATACAGGCCGTATTAAATCATACATTACATCTCTAACCAGAGATACAGGCCGTATTAAATCATTCATTACATCTCTAACCAGAGATACAGGCCGTATTAAATCATACATTACATCTCTAACCTTTTCTTCATTTAGTCTTCATTGAAAATGAAAGCATTGTCTTCCTTTATTCCCCATTTCAATAAGTAAAGAGCAATACCAGTTTTAATGGCCAGCAGGCTCTGACAAGATCCAGAAACTATTAACATTTCAAGACCCTATGGTCATATGGATTTTCATAAAGACCTCATGGTAAATAATAGAATCCAAGTATCTGGGTTTGTGGAGGGGGGGAGGGGTCAGCGACTTGAGGGGGAGACAGATTCAGTGGAGGCAGCGACAGGCAGGTAGCAGTTAGAGGGGTCCAGGTGGGATTGGACCAGGCACGTCCAGGTGTCAGGCCAGGGTGTCCTCAGTCACGGTCCTGGAGCCTCAGCCCCTCCGGAAGGGGAGACAGAGAGAAAAGATGAGGGTTAGTGAGAGTATTTACTAAGACCATAGGACACCACATACACTGGGAGTAGAGACTAGTGAGACTAAGACCATAGGACACCACATACACTGGGAGTAGAGACTAGTGAGACCATAGGACACCACATACACTGGGAGTAGAGACTAGTGAGACTAAGACCATAGGACACCACATACACTGGGAGTAGAGACTAGTGAGACTAAGACCATAGGACACCACATACACTGGGGGTAGAGACTAGTGAGACTAAGACCATAGGACACCACATACACTGGGAGTAGAGACTAGTGAGACTAAGACCATAGGACACCACATACACTGGGGGTAGAGACTAGTGAGACCATAGGACACCACATACACTGGGAGTAGAGACTAGTGAGACTAAGACCATAGGACACCACATACACTGGGAGTAGAGACTAGTTAGACTAAGACCATAGGACACCACATACACTGGGGGTAGAGACTAGTGAGACCATAGGACACCACATACACTGGGAGTAGAGACTAGTGAGACTAAGACCATAGGACACCATATACACTGGGAGTAGAGACTAGTGAGACTAAGACCGTAGGACACCACATACACTGGGAGTAGAGACTAGTGAGACTAAGACCATAGGACACCACATACACTGGGAGTAGAGACTAGTGAGACTAAGACCATAGGACACCACATACACTGGGAGTAGAGACTAGTGAGACCATAGGACACCACATACACTGGGGGTAGAGACTAGTGAGACTAAGACCATAGGACACCACATACACTGGGAGTAGAGACTAGTGAGACTAAGACCATAGGACACCACATACACTGGGAGTAGAGACTAGTGAGACTAAGACCATAGGACACCACATACACTGGGAGTAGAGACTAGTGAGACCATAGGACACCACATACACTGGGGGTAGAGACTAGTGAGACTAAGACCATAGGACACCACATACACTGGGAGTAGAGACTAGTGAGACTAAGACCATAGGACACCACATACACTGGGAGTAGAGACTAGTGAGACTAAGACCATAGGACACCACATACACTGGGGGTAGAGACTAGTGAGACCATAGGACACCACATACACTGGGAGTAGAGACTAGTGAGACTAAGACCATAGGACACCACATACACTGGGAGTAGAGACTAGTTAGACTAAGACCATAGGACACCACATACACTGGGGGTAGAGACTAGTGAGACCATAGGACACCACATACACTGGGAGTAGAGACTAGTGAGACTAAGACCATAGGACACCATATACACTGGGAGTAGAGACTAGTGAGACTAAGACCGTAGGACACCACATACACTGGGAGTAGAGACTAGTGAGACTAAGACCATAGGACACCACATACACTGGGAGTAGAGACTAGTGAGACTAAGACCATAGGACACCACATACACTGGGAGTAGAGACTAGTGAGACTAAGACCATAGGACACCACATACACTGGGAGTAGAGACTAGTGAGACTAAGACCATAGGACACCACATACACTGGGAGTAGAGACTAGTTAGACTAAGACCATAGGACACCACATACACTGGGAGTAGAGACTAGTGAGACCATAGGACACCACATACACTGGGAGTAGAGACTAGTGAGACTAAGACCATAGGACACCACATACACTGGGAGTAGAGACTAGTGAGACTAAGACCATAGGACACCACATACACTGGGAGTAGAGACTAGTGAGACTAAGACCATAGGACACCACATACACTGGGAGTAGAGACTAGTGAGACTAAGACCATAGGACACCACATACACTGGGGGTAGAGACTAGTGAGACCATAGGACACCACATACACTGGGAGTAGAGACTAGTGAGACTAAGACCATAGGACACCACATACACTGGGAGTAGAGACTAGTGAGACTAAGACCATAGGACACCACATACACTGGGAGTAGAGACTAGTGAGACTAAGACCATAGGACACCACATACACTGGGGGTACAGACTAGTGAGACCATAGGACACCACATACACTGGGAGTAGAGACTAGTGAGACTAAGACCATAGGACACCACATACACTGGGAGTAGAGACTAGTGAGACTAAGACCATAGGACACCACATACACTGGGGGTAGAGAATAATCAATAGTGTTGCTGTGGACACCGGATAATCTGACTAACACACACCTGTTTGACCTCTCTGAGATACTTATGTTCCTTTTCTGAGTCAATGCAGGAAGCATTCATTGTCCTGTGTTTGTGTTAACCATGGCAACCAGCATTGTAAATAAAGAGATGTGCAGAAAGATAATCAGCCTCTGTGTCTGTGGATCCTTTCCCGTTAATGTATTTTTCATGTCAGCCAGGCCCATCTTTTTAAAGAAACACCATTTATTTACATCTCTAGTTGAGTAAAATAAGTAGTTTTGTTCTGGTCACAAGATAATCAGGAAATTGCAGTAAATAGCGCCAGACTCAAGCAGAAACCGGAATGTTCTATTCTGGCCAGGTCCATCTTTTCAAAGAAAACACCATTTAATTCTATCTCTATTTGAACGAATTAGGTAGTTTTGTTGTGATCAACCAGGAAATCCTAACAATTCAGGTAAATAACGCCACAGTCAGGCAGAAAAGTCTGAATGTTCTATCATAAAGTGAGTCCAATTAGTTTCCCTGGCTGATATTGCTTCTACATAGAAATACTATGAGAATCAATGAATTGATGACATTCACTGCTATAAACCTGTCTCCAATATAATGGGCTAGTTTCCACAGACCCACCGCGGACCTTCGCGTGTAAAGGCCTTTTATGGTCTGTTTTGGCAACCAGCCCAGATGATCCCAATAATGTAGGTTGCCTAGTAACCGATGCCCTCCTCTGGTATGTTCTATTGTGAACTGTCTGGGACTCCTTGTTGTTTCTCTGTTTACTACTCAAACATATTTCACTGATTAAGTCTAAAACGAAATGAACTGCAAATATATTAGCGTAACTAGACTACACAGAACATGGCGGACCAACTGTAAAATGAGAGTATTTTATGGTATTAAAACGTGTCCCAGTCCAACATGCCTAGCTCTGCCCACTGGGGCCTGGTTGACGGAGCGCTCTCTGAAAGAAGTCCTCGTATCGTCGTATTCCACCGGATAGAGTTCTCTCATCACACCGGCAGTAGCAGTTCTGTCTCCTCATATTGATCCGTCATCAAGTAGCGTGTCCCCTTCACTGGATTAGGACACGCTGTTTGAGAGCGTTGCTCTGAAAGTGCTGCTGCTGCTGTCGGTGCTCTCCCCCGACATGCCCGCTCCAAATAGGCCATTTATCTTTTAATGCAGTCATCTCGCTTTTCATTTCAAGCATTGTTTTATCCTTCACTTGCTTGTAACAATTGCAAAGACATTGGCAACGTTGTATTTGTAGTCCAACTTCGTTGTGAAGTTATCGGCGGTCACAGAGAGACAGATAAAACATGTAGATTTTTTGTTTAGTGGAGGTCTTCTGTGCATGAAGAGACGCAGTAGTGAAACAACGCATCTAACGACGCACTTGGCTGTTCTACGAGTGGTCTGAGGCAGTCGGTAAATAATGAGGGTTTTCAAGTGCACTTGAACTTTAGTAACGATGGTTTTTGGGGAAACAGCTCGGAGATTTAACAATGCTCCTACAAAGGTTCTACTGATAAACTTAGCCTTCAGATGCTTTTTGGGAAACCGGGCCCAGATGGTCTCCGTAGGAAATGTTGTGAAAAATATTGGGCTTAGGCTACATGCCCTGTTATTTAGACTTAACACCGATTTGTAGGTGATCAGTCCTGCTACTGATAGCCAATGGGAACTGATATGAACAGGTTTAGGCTGGTCATCTAGGATATGTAGACCATATCAGAAGTACAGTACCAGTCAAAAGTTTGGACACACCTACTCATTCCAGGGTTTTTCTTTATTTTTTTACATTACATATTTACATAGGGTCCAGAGTTTTACTGGTTAGGTTAACAGATAAGGAAAAACTCTGGGCCCCAGGAGGTAAATGGCCCCCCTACTCTGGGACCTATGGTGCCACCAGTCTGCTTGCAGTTGTCAGTTATCATCAGGTATGTGGATGATCAGGGCGTTATTCAGGAATGTTTCTTGGGCTACTTTGATGTGTCAAGTGGGCGAGATGCGAACTCTGTGTTTAACTTCACGGAGAAACATGTTGTTCAAACCTATGAGTGCGCAGCTGTAATGGAATGTATCTGCTATTTGTTTTTCCAGCTAAGTCCCCTCCTGTTCCCTGATTTAAGAGGTGATGACTGCTCCACTCTACTACCATTGTCAATTCTGTCCTGACATGAACTGAAGCCACGTCTCATGTGCCCGCTCATCCACTGGCACATTGGAATGTTTCCTCTCCAAGCACTGTGAGTACCCCTATCAATTTTCTCTCGTTACTGTATGTAGAGTCAATCACATACAGAAACACAATGACATTATTACACATCAATGGTTTTACTCCTTGCTTGGCCTGTCTCCTTCTCAGCTCTTTGGTCTCTAACTGTGTAGTGTGTTGTGTTGTTGTTTTTTGTCTTCCCAGTCAATTCCTGTCCTGCACTGAAGTCAAGCCTCTGAACACCTCAACACATGCCTCATACCCTCATCCAATCACTGCTGTGATCCCTTCCCAGCACTGTGGAAGTAGCCCTCTCATTCCCATTCCTCATAATATTGTACTATAAATGTCTTTATTAAATGCTTTAGGTTAAAATAATTACTCTTTGACGATTTTTGAAACACACTTTGACATCTCCGTGCGTTCCGCGCCTATACCATGGGTCTCCCATCCTCCTTGATTTTTCAAGTCACCAGCCTCCGCTGCTTTGTTACCAGTACAGAAGAGGAAAGACCCTTCTTCTTGGATAGACAGTAGTATGAATACCTGTGTTACCAGTACAGTAGAGGAAAGACCCTTCTTCTTGGATAGACAGTCGTATGAATACCTGTGTTATCAGTAGAGGAAAGACCCTTCTTCTTGGATAGACAGTAGTATGAATACCTGTGTTACCAGTACAGTAGAGGAAAGACCCTTCTTCTTGGATAGACAGTAGTATGAATACCTGTGTTACCAGTACAGTAGAGGAAAGACCCTTCTTCTTGGATAGACAGTAGTATGAATACCTGTGTTACCAGTACAGTAGAGGAAAGACCCTTCTTCTTGGATAGACAGTAGTATGAATACCTGTGTTACCAGTACAGTAGAGGAAAGACCCTTCTTCTTGGATAGACAGTAGTATGAATACCTGTGTTACCAGTACAGTAGAGGAAAGACCCTTCTTCTTGGATAGACAGTAGTATGAATACCTGTGTTACCAGTACAGTAGAGGAAAGACTCTTCTTCTTGGATAGACAGTAGTTTGAATACCTGTGTTACCAGTACAGTAGAGGAAAGACTCTTCTTCTTGGATAGACAGTAGTATGAATACCTGTGTTACCAGTACAGTAGAGGAAAGACTCTTCTTCTTGGATAGACAGTAGTATGAATACCTGTGTTACCAGTACAGTAGAGGAAAGACCCTTCTTCTTGGATAGACAGTAGTATGAATACCTGTGTTACCAGTAGAGGAAAGACCCTTCTTCTTGGATAGACAGTAGTATGAATACCTGTGTTACCAGTACAGTAGAGGAAAGACTCTTCTTCTTGGATAGACAGTAGTATGAATACCTGTGTTACCAGTACAGTAGAGGAAAGACCCTTCTTCTTGGATAGACAGTAGTATGAATACCTGTGTTACCAGTACAGTAGAGGAAAGGCTCTTCTTCTTGGATAGACAGTAGTATGAATACCTGTGTTACCAGTACAGTAGAGGAAAGACCCTTCTTCTTGGATAGACAGTAGTATGAATACCTGTGTTACCAGTACAGTAGAAGAAAGACTCTTCTTCTTGGATAGACAGTAGTATGAATACCTGTGTTACCAGTACAGTAGAGGAAAGACCCTTCTTCTTGACACGCCCCAGCAGCAGTGGATGCAGCAAGGTTGATCTGCTCCTGTTTGGGAGACATCCAACAGAAACCAACCACCTCACACTCCAGCCACTCCAGGTGGTCTTGATGCATTGTTGGAGGTCAGCAGGTACTTGGTCCACCTTCTAAGTTCCACTGATTTTGGTGGCCAGAAGGGTGACATAAGCACCTGTTGCCAACTATATGAAGCAGAAACATGAAACAATCAATGATCACATATCTCCAAGTAGTGTTTTCCATATCTTGGATGTGTAACAACAGGATGTGTAACTACAGGATGTGTAAATACAGGATGTGTAACTACAGGATGTAACTACAGGATGTGTAACAACAGGATGTGTAACTACAGGATGTGTAACTACAGGATGTGTAACAACAGGATGTGTAAATACAGGATGTGTAACTACAGGATGTGTAACTACAGGATGTGTAGCAACAGGATGTGTAACTACAGGATGTGTAACTACAGGATGTGTAACTAATGTGTCAAATGTCCAGCCAAGTGGCACCAGATAATCTTGTTTCTCATGGTCTGAGAGTCTTTAGGTGCCTTTTGGCAAACTCCAAGCGGGCTGTCATGTGCCTTTTACTGAGGAGTGGCTTCCGTCTGGCCACTCTACCATAAAGACCTGATTGGTGGAGTGCTGCAGAGATGTCCTTCTGGAAGGTTCTCCCATATCCACAGAGGAACTCTGGAGCTCTGTCAGAGTGACCATCGGGTTCTTTGGTCACCTCCCTGACCAAGGCCCTTCTCCCCCGATTGCTCAGTTTGGCCGGGCGGCAAGCTCTAGGAAGAATCTTGGTGGTTCCAAACTTATTCCATTTAAGAATGATGGAGGCCACTGTGTTCTTGGGACCTTCAATGCTGCAGACATTTTTTGGTACCCTTCCCCTCGGCACAATCCTGTCTCGGAGCTCTACGGACAATTCCTTCGACCTCATGGCTTGGTTTTTGCTCTGACATGCACTGTCAACTGTGGGACCTTATATAGACAGGTGTGTGCCTTTCCAAATCATGTCCAATCAATTGAATTTACCACAGGTGGACTCCAATCAAGTTGTAGAAACATCTCAGGGATGATCAACGGAAACAGGATGCACATGAGCTCAATTTCGAATCTCATAGCAAAGGGTCTGAAAACTTCTGTAAATAAGGTATTTCTATATATTTGCAAACATGTCTAAACACCTGTTTTCACTTTGTCATTATGGGGTATTGTGTGTAAATTGATGGGGAAAAATAACTAATTTAATCTATTTTAGAATAAGGCTGTAACTTAACAAAATGTGGAAAAAGTCAAGGGGTCTGAATACTTTTTGAATGCACTGTAGATATGGTGTGGACTGTATACTCAATACAATCTAAATCTGATACCTCACTGTCTGTCTTTTGACTGATACTGCTTTTTAAACTGCTCTGGTCAGTCTACTCAAATATTTGGACTATACATTTTTATCTCTACAAGCAATACTTTGATAATTTGTCATTTCTAATAATGAAACATCCATTTATGAATAGATAGAGCAGGTTTCAGGACACTGATTTAACTGAAAATGTTGAAAAATATACTGCCAATATCTTCCCCACCAAAGAATAGCAGTGTGGTTTTAATATGATTTGACTCTTTGCAGGCTGTCAGGCTGTCTAGTCACAGAGGAAGGCTGTGCTTCTCTGATCTCAGCTCTGAGGTCAAACCTCTCACACCTGAGAGAGCTGGACCTGAGCTACAATCACCCAGGAGACTCAGGAGTCAGACTGCTCTCTGCTGGACTGGAGGATCCACACTGCAGACTGGAGAAACTCAAGTATGTAGAGGGTTTATGTCAATGTTCATATCAGACATGTTGGAGTTATCAGGCTAGTTAAGACAAACATTCTGACCACCACTTGGACAATGTTATGCGATGTCCGTCTCCAGTCCTTTTCTGCCGTCCATGACTATGCTAACTCCAGTGGTGGAAAAAGTACCCAATTGTCATACTTGAGTAAAAGTAAAGATACCTTAATAGAAAATGACTCAACTAAAAGTGAAAGTCACCCAGTAAAATACTACTTGAGTAAAAGTCTAAAAGTATTTGGTTTTAAATATACTTAAGTATCAAAAGTAAATGTAATTGCTAAAATATACTAAAGTATCAAAAGTAAAAGTACAAGTATAAATCATTTCAAATTCCTTACATAAAGCAAACCAGACGATTTCCTTGTTTTTAAAATGTACGTTCAGCCAGAGGCAAACTCCAACACTGAGACAATTTACAAACAAAGCATTTGTGTTTAGTGAGTCTGCCAGATCAGAGGCAGTAGGGATGTTCTCTTGATAAGTGTGTGAATTGGACCATTTTCTGTCCTGCTAAGCATTCACAATGTTACGAGTACTTTTGGGTGTCAGGGAAAATGTATGGAGTAAAAAGTACATTATTTTCTTTAGGAATGTAGTGAAGTAAAAGTAAAAGTTGTCAAAAATAGAAAAAGTCAAGTCAAGTACAGATACCCCAAAAAACTACTTAAGTAGTACTTTAAAGTATTTTTACTTAAGTACTTCACACTACTGGTTAACTCTCTTTCTTAGCTAGCTGGACTATGCACTTGCCTCTGCTAGCAATACACTGTGCTAACATTAGCCTATTCTGTACCACAGAAAATAACAGTTTTAAACAGTTGTAAAAACCCACTTCTTCCAGACAGAATAGTTCCTGTAGATTCAGACTTACTCATCACCAATCTTTTGTTATGTCTCGTGGGTTTTATAACCACGTCTGTATAACAATTCAATAATGATGAGACAGGAGACAGGAATCAGTTCAACCATTTATCTGGAACGTGATCATCTCAATACATACAAACCCCCATGATGCTCTGCAGCACAACCCCAATATACAACAAATACATAAATAAGTAAATGGACACTAAACAAAACTCATAGAGGAATTTAAATGTTCAGTTGTAGAAAGTAGGGCCATGGGATAGGGTCAGAAAGGTCAGTATGTTTGATAACTGGTTGCAGAGGTGACATAACAAGCATAAGGTCCATTATAACACAGTGAAGTAGAGGTGGGAGCTAAAAGCAGACATGGACAGTGAGACGGTGTGAGGAGGTCAGGGGTGAAACACTAGATCAGGACAGGTAGAAATGGCAGGGCTGGAAATAGACACAGAGACACATTCTGATCATGGCTCAGACCTGACCTGAGACACCCAAACAGAAGATGCCATAGCAAAGTCCTGTCCAGTAGGCTATATGGGATTTCCTTTCATCAAAATCCTACACATGGAAATGTGTCCAGTGTGTGTGTGTCCAGTGTGTGTGTGTGTCCAGTGTGTGTGAGTGTGTGTGTCCAGTGTGTGTGTCCTGTGGGTGTGTGTGTCAGGTGTGTGTGTCCAGTGTGTGTGTGTGTGTGTGTCCAGTGTGTATGTGTGTGGGTCCAGTGTGAGTGTGTATGTGTGTGTGTGTCCAGTGTGTGTGTGCGTTTGTGTGTGTGAGTGTGTGTGTGCAGTGTGTGTGTGTCCAGTGTGTGTGTGTGTGTGTGTCCAGTGTGTGTGAGTGTGTGTGTAAGTGTGTATGTGTGTGTGTCCAGTGTCTGTGTGTGTGTCCAGTGTCTGTGAGTGTGTGTGTCCAGTGTGTGTGTCCAGTGTGTGTGAGTGTGTGTGTCCAGTGTGTGTGTGTGTCCTGTATGTGTATCCTGTGTGTGTGTATGTGTGTGTCCAGTGTGTGTGTGTGTGTCCAGTGTGTGTGTGTGTCCAGTGTGTGTGTCCTGTGTGTGTGTCAGGTGTGTGTGTGTCCAGTGTGTATGTGTGTGTCGTGTGTGTGTGTGTCCAGTGTGTATGTGTGTGGGTCCAGTATGAGTGTGTGTGTGTGTGTGTCCAGTGTGCGTGTGTCCAGCGTATGTGTGTGTGTCCAGTGTGTGTCCAGTGTGTGTGTGTGTTTGTGTGTGTCCAGTGTGTGTGAGCATGTGTGTCCAGTGTGTGTGTGTGTGTGTGTGTGTGTCCAGTGTGTGTGTGTGTCCTGTGTGTGTGTGTGTCAGGTGTGTGTGTGTGTTTCCAGTGTGTGTGTGTCCTGTGTGTGTGTGTGTCCTGTGTGTGTGTGTGTGTGTCAGGTGTGTGTGTGTGTGTGTCCAGTTTGTTTGAGTGTGTGTGTCCAGTGTGTGTGTGTGTGTGTGTGTGTGTGTCCAGTGTGTGTGTGTGTCCTGTGTGTGTGTGTGTGTGTTCAGTGTATGTGTGTCCTATGTGTGTGTCCTGTGTGTGTGTGTGTGTCCAGTGTGTGTGAGTGTGTGTGTCCAGTATGTGTGTGTCCCCAGTGTGTATGTCCTGTGTGTGTTTGTGTGTGTCAGGTGTGTGTGTGTCCAGTGTGTATGTATGTGTCCTGTGTGTGTGTTTCCAGTGTGTATGTGTGTGTGTCCAGTGTGTATGAGTGTGTGTCCTGTGTGTGTGTGTGTTTGTGTGTGTGTGTGTCCAGTGTGTGTGTGTGTGTGTGTGTTTGTGTGTGTCCAATGTGTGTGTCCAGTGTGTGTGTGTCCTCTGTGTGTGTGTGTGTGTGTCCAGTGTGTGTGTGTCCAGTGTGTATGTGTGTCCAGAATGTGTGTGTGTCCATTGTGTGTGTGTGTCCAGTGTGTGGGTGTGTTTGTCCAGTGTGTGTCCAGTGTGTGTGTGTGTGTGATCAGTGTGTGTGTGTCCTGTGTGTGTGTGTGTGTGTGTGTCCAGTGTGTGTTTGTCCGGTGTGTGTGTGTTCAGTGTGTTTGTTCAGTGTGTGTGTGTGTGTGTGTGTGTGTGTGTGTGTGTGTGTACAATGTTTGTGTATCAAGTGTTTTTGTGTGTCCAGTGTGTGTCAGTGTGCGTGTCCAGTGTGTGTGTGTGTGTGTGTGTTCAGTATGTGTGTGTGTGTGTCCAGTGTGTGTGTGTGTGTGTGTGTCCAGTGTTTGTGTGTGTCCAGTGTGTGTCAGTGTGTGTGTCCAGTGTGTGTGTGTGTGTTCAGTATGTGTGTGTGTGTGTCCAGTGTGTGTGTGTGTGTGTGTCCAGTGTTTGTGTGTGTCCAGTGTGTGTCAGTGTGTGTGTCCAGTGTGTGTGTGTGTGTTCAGTATGTGTGTGTGTGTGTCCAGTGTGTGTGTGTGTGTGTGTCTCCAGTGTGTGTGTATCCAGTGTTTGTGTCCAGTGTGTGTGTGTGTCCAGTGTGTGTGTGTGTGTATCAGTGTTACCATGGTTATTATTTACAGGGACACTGAGGAGTCAACATCATAAACCCTAAACCCTGGATAGAGGGGCTCAGTGAATGTGGAGTGGAATGTGTTCAGGTGGGTCAGTGTGTCAGAGGAGACTCTGTAGAAGGACAGAGTGCCGGCTGGCCAGTCCAGATACACTCCTACTCTGTGGGAGCTGGAGGAGGGGACGTCTATGGTAGTGGACTTATTATTGTGCCTGGCAGAGTAACTGTTGTCAGAGCAGAACAGACTCCAGGACTTGTCATTGTATCCAATCCCACAGTCATAACCCCTTCCTCTCCTGCTGATTCCTTTATATGCCACTCCTATAACAGCCCTTCTCCCACTCCACTCTACCTCCCAGTAACAGGGCCCAGTCAGACCCTCTCTACACAGCACCTGTTCCCAGACCTCAAATCTCTCTGGGTGACCAGGATACGGCTGCTCCTCTCTCCTCCATGTCACCTTTCTGTTCTCCTCAGACAGAGAGAGGAATCTGTTTACTGTGTTTAGGTCCAGTGTGAGATCACAGACATCTGATGGATGAAACCAGACACAATATTAGAAATCATCATCATTCACATTAGAATGTTAACTCACTTTTCACTAATTCATTTAATGTAGATGTTTCTAGGTATCAAAAGGAGAAGTTAAGGTAATTTGAGACTTGTTGAATGATCATATGTTATACTGTATGGTAATATAAAACACACTTATTCCCATTAATTACACACACACACACACACACACATCCTGAACACACACACACAAACACACATCCTGAACACACACACACACACCCTGGACACACACACCCTGAACACACACACACCTTCATGCATGCAAGAACACACACACACATTTTTAAAGTAACATGAACGCGCCACACACACACACACAGACACACACATTGTCAAAGCAACTCTTTGTAAACTTTGGTGTCCCTGATTTGTGCTTCTGTAGAACTACAGCTGATATTTAATATGACCAAGTAAGTAATGATGGTGGTCTTTGACTTTGACTTCACTTGAATTAAGACTTATTCTTAGTCATATTCTTCCCAGCAGTCAACACTCACATTTTCTAAGTCCAGGTTTTATTGTGTTCTCTCCACCATGTTCCACACTGTAGCGGTAAGCAGAAGAACAGACAGTCATTGAGGGATACACCTGAACTCACACACACACACACACACACACACACACACACACACACACACACACACACACACACACACACACACACACACACACACACACACACACACACACAGACACACACACACACACACACACACACACACACAGACACACACACACACACACACACACACACACACACACACACACACACACACACACACACACACACACACACACACACACACACACACACTGGAGACACAAACACAAAAACACACTGGACACACACACACACACACACACTCACACACACACACACACACAAACAGTAAGTATATACATTTGTCAAAGTGTGTGTGTGTGTGTGTGTGTGTGTGTGTGTGTGGGGGGGGGGGGGGGGGTTGGTGTGGAGGAGGGATGGGAGGGGGGTATGATGAACACATGACATCTGTCTGTGACACAGGTGAGAGCTCCAGCCTCTAGCCCAGCCAGACTAGAAAACACTCATCTGAAATTGGACAATAAACTACAGTTTGTAATGAAATACAGGAATGTGTCTTTACCGGTTACTGCCACATCACTGAGCTTTCTACATCTGAATGAGTTTTCTACAGAGATGAAGCACAGTGGTCAAACAGCAGTGTTGACACTGTGACTATGGTGGGGCTGTTAAGCATGAAACACACTGAGAATCTCACTGCCGATATACTGCCGATGAGTACTTACTTTACATTACTGACTTTATTGTCCCCATGGGGACATTTTGTTGCACTATCATGCACATGTTTAAAGTGGCGTTTATACAGTAGACAACAAATTGACAATACAAAATTCATAACAGTTACATACAGTATATATCAATGAAAGAGACTAGCCTGCTGGCCTTACTGGTGGATAGGAACATTAGCCCAAGCTGTTTAGGAGGGATATCACACCTGGCACAAATGTTTGTCTAGTTCTGTTTTTCCTGCCGGGGGGTGCCCTATACCTGCACCCAGAGGGGAGTAGTTCAAAGTTCAGGTACGGGGGTGGCTTGGGTCTAAAATGTTTTTGTGAGCCTTGCTGAGGGCTCTGAACTTAAAGATCTCATCACCTTGCTTGCTGTGGTGATAATCCTTCTCAGCATATTTTTCTGTCTGACAGTGGCATTGCCAAACCAACAAACAATGCAAAAAGTTTAAATACTAAGATTTGTAAAACACAGTCAGTATAGTACAGTTAACATTAAAAGATCCCAGCTTTTTGAGAAAGTACAGTCTCTGTTGACTCTTTTTGTAAATCAGGTCTGTAGATTTACTCTACTGAAGCTTATTGTCTAAGTGGACAGTCAGATATTTGTATTCCTCTACAATCTCTATGTTCTGACCTCTGATAGATGTTGCAGAGGTGGGTGTTGTTCGCTTCCTGAAGTCTATCTATGCACATCTCTTTGATCTTGTTGGTATTGAGGACCAAGTGTGATTCATCACACCATCCTACAAAGTCATTTAGTACTGGGCCATGACAGAGGGAGGCCGTTCCTTCTCTTGTTAGAACAAAAATGGTACCTGCTGCGTGCCGACCCAACCGATTCTACTTGTAGAATAGCAATGCTTGTCAGTGGCCAATAACTTGACTTTGAGCCAGTCAGAGAGCACGAAACCCCATGTGGGGGAGCCAGCAATTATTTATTTTTAAAGAGGGCATTTTCTGCGTACATCCACAGATGAGCCAGACACACTTCATATGCAATGTAGGCTATACATTTTTTTGTGTATGGGTGGTCCCGGGGATCGAACCCACTACCTTGGCGTTACAAGCGCCGTGCTCTACCAGCTGAGCTACAGAGGACCACATCCCCTGCTTCCAATTGGCTCATTCATCCCGCCTCCTCTCCCCTGTAACTATTCCCCAAGTCGTTGCTGTAAATTAGAATGTGTTCTCAGTCAACTTACCTGGTAAAATAAGGGTAAAATAAAAAATACATTAAAATTGTGTGGGTGGGAACTAGTGTGCCTGAGAGCACAGACAATTTTCAACCGTTTCATATCGTACTCTTTCTGTTAGTGACAATGATTTAAGAAAATAACGAAAATAAATGGACTAAAATTATTGGATTTCTCTCTTTTATTGGATTGTGTGCAATGGAATTATCCCCAGGTCACTAGTAAGTGGCATCAATAACTTTTTGTATTTGCCACTACAAACTGGTGAGATGACAGAGAGGTACCGGGAGGCCCAGGTCAAGGCCAGACTCAGTGTAATAATTGATGGAGGAGTGGGAGCAGGAGAGGTGGCCAGAGAGGTGTCCAGAGAGGGATGGATGAGAGGGGGCAGGAGAGTGGGCCAGAGAGGGATGGAGGAGAGGGGGCAGGAGAATAGGCCAGAGAGGGATGGAGGAGAGGGATGGAGGAGTGGGAGCAGGAGAGGTGGCCAGAGAGGGATGGAGGAGAGGGGCCAGGAGAGTGGGCCAGAGAGGGATGGAGGAGAGGGGGCAGGAGAGTGTGCCAGAGAGGGATGGAGGAGTGGGAGCAGGAAAGGTGGCCAGAGACGGATGGAGGAGAGGGGGCAGGAGACAGCCACTGATGGGGGATGAGGGGGTAAGAGCAGTGTTGCTCATCGGAGGCGTGTACCACTGACACATACACACACACACCAGAGGAGGCTGGTAGGAGGAGCTATAGGAGGATGGGCATATTGGAATGGCTGGAATGGAATAAATGGAACGGTATCAAACACATCAAACATATGGAAACTCTTCCATTTATTCCATTCCAGCCATTACAATGAGCCTGTCCTCCTATACCTCCTCCCACCAGCCTCCTCTGATACACACGTATACATAAACACACTAGGCATTCATGCACCTAAGGGTATTCTGTTGATGCCTCTCTCTCTCTCTCGTTGCATCCAATGGCAGTGTACGCGATAAGCTAATGCAAGGAGCTGCTTGTGGATTTGCCATCTCTAACGCAGTTCCACCTCCGATTTGATAGAATCTAGCCCTTCACATTGCATTATCCAGTAACCACATCAACCTTTAATCCACATCTTATACTTTTCTCATATTTTGTGTGTTCTTTCTTCCATATGGGAATGAATGCTTACAAATAAATGCTCATATTATTTTATTGATGAAGTATTCCACTAAATGAAAGAAGATAGAAATGAACTTTTGACCAATGCTAGCTGATAATATTTACTCTTCCATATGCGTTGTGTTCTTACATCTTCTTCAGTATGAGGTCTGGGATGTACACCATGTGATTTTCTTTGCCATATGCCTTTTTCAACAGCTTTTCTCTTTCTTTCTCCCTCTGTTTCTTTTCGTTATAGTTCCTTGCCACCTCGTCCAGGTGGGCTTTCACCCTCTCCTTATTCTTCCTCACTTCTTCCTTACTCTCTGCTTTTCTAGCTCTGAGCAGTTCTTTTACTTTGTTCTTCTCCAACAAGTCTCTTTCTTCCCTCTCCTTTTTCTCCTGCTTTGCCCTGACTCTCTGGGCGCGTTTAGTTTCCATCTGAAAGAGAAAGTCCATACATGTTGGTCAGTGATCTGAAATATTATTATTACTCCTTCTCTAGCATGCAGTCAACTTAATCTGTTGAATCTGATAGTATAACCATTAGGAGGTGACTTATGACCTCCCTGAACTGTGACTGGTTAAATGGAGTACTGTACCTGTGCCTGCTCTTGCTCTCTGAACCTCAGGACAGTCTGCATCTGGTACAGCTTTATGTACGCCTCCTTCATCCTCTCCACCACATCCCTCTTCTCTATTGCCCATCTCTCTTTGTCCCTTTGCATTTTCTCAATTTCACTACTCTTTCTCTCCCGCTCCTCTGTAATCTTCCAGTTCTCCTTCTCCATCTCTCTCTTTTCCATCTCCCATCCCTTCTTCTCTTGTCCATTCAGGCACAGAATCCTCATCTTTTCTCTTTCCAGAGCCTCTATCGCTCTCTCCTTCTCTCTCAGCTCAATTATCCACTCCTCTGCTGCCTGCGTGCTCCTCCTCTTAATCTCCTCCTTCTCCTTCATCCATCTTTCCCCCCGTTGATCCAAGAGGCTTCGTAGGCCAG
>NW_028156349.1:0-48631 GCF_964263955.1 Coregonus lavaretus
ACTCTGGTTCTAGGACCTTTTGTGTTTAGTCAGGGTGTGTAGATTTCCGTGTGTTGTGTACTGTGGGTAGTGTCTAGGTGTTCGCGTTCTATGTTTGGTCAGTGACTCCCAATCGGAGGTAACGAGTGTCAGCTGTCGGCTCGTTATCTCTGATTGGGAGCCATATTTAAATGTCTGTGTTCACCTTGTGGTTGTGGGTTTTTGTTCTATGTTCAGTCGGTGTACTGAGGACGTTACGGATCGTGTTTTGTTTTGTCGTTATTTCAACATTAAAGTCATCATGTTCACTCCCAACGCTGCGCTTTGGTCCTACTTTATTGGCGATCGTGACAGAAAAACCCACCACAACGAGACCAAGCAGCAGTTGGAATACGAGTGGTGGAGCCAGAAGAGCGAAGGTTGGGAGAGGACTATGGAGGCCTGGTCCACCGAGAGGAGAGACCCCCAGAAAATTTTTAGGGGGGGGCTCACGACGTCGGGGCAGAAGGTGTACGGCCCGGAGGAGTGCAAGAGGTTGGCAGATATGGCCGCCAGTTTAAGGGGGCCACTGGTTACGAAGGGGATGGAAAGTGTGGAGGCACGGCGAGAGGTACTGGGGGGTGTTTCCAGTCCGGTCCGGCCCGTTCCTGATCCCCGTGTAGGGCCAGGGGTGTGTGTCCCCAGTGCGGTTCTGTCTGTCCCTGCTCAACGCACCAAGCCTACGGGGTGCGTCGCCAGCCCAGCTCGGCCTGTTCCTGCGCCCCGCACCAAGTCTGTGGTGCGTTTCGCCAGCCCAGCCCGGCCTGTCCCTGCTCAACGCACCGAGCCTACGGGGTGCGTCGTCAACCCTGTCCAGCCAGAGCCGTCCGCCAGACAGGATCAGCCAGAGCCTTCCGCCAGACAGGATCAGCCAGAGCCTTCCGCCAGCCATGAGCAGCCAGATCCTTCCGCCAGCCATGAGCAGCCAGATCCGTCAGCCAGCCATGAGCAGCCAGATCCGTCAGCCATCCATGAGCAGCCAGATCCGTCAGCCAGCCATGAGCAGCCAGATCCGTCAGCCAGCCATGAGCCGTCCAGCCAGGATCCGCCAGAGCCTTCCAGCCAGGATCCGCCAGAGCCGTCCAGCCAGGATCCGCCAGAGCCGTCCAGCCGGGATCCGCCAGAGCCGTCCAGCCGGGATCCGCCAGAGCCGTCCAGCCGGGATCCGCCAGAGCCTTCCAGCCGGGATCCGCCAGAGCCTTCCAGCCGGGATCCGCCAGAGCCGTCCAGCCGGGATCCGCCAGAGCCGTCCAGCCGGGATCCGCCAGAGCCGTCCAGCCGGGATCCGCCAGAGCCGTCCAGCCAGGATCCGCCAGAGCCGTCCAGCCGGGATCCGCCAGAGCCGGAGCCGCCGCCGAGGAGGAATGCCCACCCAGCCCTCTCCTGTTTGCTTGTAGTTAGGCGCGGTCGCAGTCCGCGCCTTTGGGGGGGGGTACTGTCACACTCTGGTTCTAGGACCTTTTGTGTTTAGTCAGGGTGTGTAGATTTCCGTGTGTTGTGTACTGTGGGTAGTGTCTAGGTGTTCGCGTTCTATGTTTGGTCAGTGACTCCCAATCGGAGGTAACGAGTGTCAGCTGTCGGCTCGTTATCTCTGATTGGGAGCCATATTTAAATGTCTGTGTTCACCTTGTGGTTGTGGGTTTTTGTTCTATGTTCAGTCGGTGTACTGAGGACGTTACGGATCGTGTTTTGTTTTGTCGTTATTTCAACATTAAAGTCATCATGTTCACTCCCAACGCTGCGCTTTGGTCCTACTTTATTGGCGATCGTGACAAGGGCACGTGTCAAACTCATTCCAGGGCCGAGTGTCTGCGGGATTTCTCTCCTCCCTTGTACTTGATTGATGAATTAAGGTCACTAATTAGTAAGGAACTCCTCTCAACTGGTTGTCTAGGTCTTAATTGAAAGGAAAAACCCAGAACCAGCAGACACTAGGCCTTCCTTGGAATGAGTTTAACACCCCTGCCATAGGGGAACCCTTTTAGGTTCTCTGAAGAACCTTAAATGGGATGTTTCCTTGAAGAACCATTCAAAAATCAAGGTAGAACCCCCCCAGAAATGTTTAGACCCAAGAACAACCATTTCAGTAATGGATGCCATAAGTGGATGCAATAATTTGAGTAGCATAAGATTCATTAATCAATGTACATGCAAAAACATAGATATTGAAACAAACCATTCTAAAAATCTACCTGCAATAGAGAATGCTGGAAAATATGATAATGATGGGCGTGGTTTTGATTAATCTCTGGTAACACCAAAACTGGGATTATTTTACACCAATGAGTGTTAATTTAACTATTTTCAAGTGTTAATTTAACTCCTGAATCAACACTAGAAATATTACACTGAAAAATCAACACTAGATAAAGTGACGATAAAATAACACTGGCCAATTTGCTGTGTGCTATGAAAGGGACACATCTGCAGGCTTCCATACATTTCAAGAACCTTTTAGAATTCTGAAGAACCGTAAATAACCCTCCACTTAACTCACATTTTCTTTATCGGGCAAGAGTTCACCAAGGAATCTTAAGAGCTGAGGAAGAACCATTTAAGAACCTTAATTTATTCAGTGTAGGCAAACTGTAAGGGATTTTGACTTCTCCCCTCTGCTACGAGGCAGCAGATTAACTGTTGTGAGGAAGCAGATCACACACTCACAGACACAGATACAGACAGGCACGAATGAGCACACACACACACACACACACACACTCTATCTGAACTAATAGGCACTTGGTCTTATCTGTTGGCCTCATCAAAGCAGACTGGCCACAGACTGGGTACAGCCCGAGCTTATAAAGCATCATGTCCACCAACACTGACACAACGACAACACCACTTACATCAGCCGCTACTGGCTTTTATGGTTTATTCTCCCCAAACATTGGAAATGGCAGTTAAACCGCGGGGGAGTTTGATGGGCTACAGGCCCAGTGGGCTAGGGCTGGGCTGAGAGAGCCAGGCAGGCTGCTCGGGCAGTGATATGATGTCACTTCCTGTGGGCTCAGTCTGCAGCTGCATGCTCTCTGTGGGGGTCAGGGAGAGGTGAAGAGTTCCACAGTGTCAGTTCCAGGCCAATGATCACACAGCCACAAACTAATTACTCACTTCTACTGCCTCCCACCTTCCTTCCCCCCATCTCTCCTGTCTCTGGTACCCTGCTGCTTCACTGGGGGGGACATCAATATTCTGCCTGGCCCATGACGCATCTGTGGGGACATGCTTATCACAATGGAATCAGAGCCTGTCCTGAGCCCATTGACTCTGAATGGGAGGTTTTTAAGGATCTGGGAAGCTTTGTGGTTTTTGAGTGAGAGTGAACTGACATCTGAGGCTATGGTGCGTTAACACACAACTGAGGTACGGAGCGTGTCATTGGCTCAGGCTGGTCACACAGAATAGTGTTACATATCAGATTCTACATAAGCCGCTTCTCTATGGACCTCTATTCCACATTTAACACCAACCGCCAGTAGAATACTTCAGAACATAATCAAGATGAAGTAGATATAATAGATAGGAAAAATTATCCATTACATTAACTGAGATTTCCGAGACAAAAAGAGGAAAGAGACCCAAATGGGAGTATACACTGAGTGTACAAAACATTAGGAACACCTGTTCTTTCTATAACATAGACTGACCAGGTGAAAGCTATGATCCCTTATTGATGTCACTTGTTAAATCCACTTCAATCAGTGTAAATGAAGGGGAGGAAACAGGTTAAAGAAAGATTTTGAGACATGGATTGTGTATGTGTGCCATTCAGAGGGTGAATGGGCAAGACAAAATATTTAAGTGTCTTTGAACTGGTATGGTAGTAGGTGCCAGGTGCACTGGTTAAGAACTGCAACGCTGCTGGGTTTTTCACACTCAACAGTTTCCCCTGTGTACCAAGAATGGTCCACTACCCAAAGGACATCCAGCCAACTTGACACAACTGTGGGGAGCATTGGAGTCAACAAGGTCCAGCATCCCTGTGGAAACGCTTTGGACACCTCGTAGAGTCCATGCCCGACGAATTGAGGCTGTTCTGAGGGCAAAAGGGGGTGCAACTCAATATTAGGAAGGAGTTGCTAATGTTATGTACACTCAGTGTACATCTCCCATGGCTACATTTTGATACATCTTCTCCACTTCTTCTCTCTGTAAAGCAATTCATCATTGCCCTTAGCCTTGTGCCTTCAACCTGACGCTCTATTGATCAGGACGGACCACCTCGCTCTCTGTTCCTTTAGCAGATCCTGACAGGCAGTCCTCTGGGGCCCATCTCCATGACGCACAGCTACATCTCCTGCTAAAGTCTACACATCTGGGTCAAGGCAAAAAATAACAGTACTCTGAGGAGGATGCAGAGAGAGAGGTGTGTGTATGTTTGTGTGTGTGTGTGTGTGTGCCTTTTTCCTGACAGCCAGCCAGGCGGGCAGGGCTATATAAAACCCAGAGAGCCCACAGTGCCCTAATTACTGGAAATGACAGACAGCAGCAGCATCATTAACACCATTCTAATACACTCAATGATTCCCCCTGAAATGCACTGCTCCTCTAGGCTTGTCCAATTGACTTTGTTAGCTTCAATGAATAGAACTGACTGTACTAATGCACAACGTGGGAGAATGCAAATGTATACCCTGGTGGTAAATAGGCGAGCTCTCTCATTATATGGACAATGAAGATAAACAGATAGAGCCTCTGTGGGTTAACAGAAGAGAGTGTGTGAAAGAAGTATGATATATATCTTCTGCCAAGTTGACAGAATACAAATGCCTCACACAGCCAGAAATAGCTGCTCTTGGGAAACTATTCATCTTC
The DNA here is from genome assembly GCF_964263955.1 of Coregonus lavaretus. NCBI lineage: Eukaryota > Metazoa > Chordata > Actinopteri > Salmoniformes > Salmonidae > Coregonus > Coregonus lavaretus. The sequence goes on from NW_028156349.1 coordinate 4,837, forward strand.
TAAATTTCCCACATGATAGATTTACCATTTCCTACTAAACTAAAAGTGTTTAAAATACCAGAATACGGCGATATACCCACCCCCCACAACCAGTTCTCTCACATATCCATCAAGAATCAAACTGCCACAAGTTGTTGTCAAGTAGCTGTCAAGTTGATCCAACCAGTTGTCTATAAATAAGTCTTGTTTTAATAAACACATTTACATGGGAACCCTAAGGGCTTTCTAACACAAAGAAAGAACCCCTCCACGTGTTCCAGAGAGTTGCCATGTGCCAATCAAATGTTTCTCCGCAGAGGTTTCACATGGAGGTTTCATATGGAACCACTGGATCAGCCATTAGTGAAAGTTAAATGGATGTTCTGTAATGAGACCCTTTAAAGGCACCTTGGTTTATTTAAAATGATCTGGGGATAAAATAAATACCTACAAAGCGAGCCACATAGCTGAGCCACGGAGGCAGATTATAGCATGTATAAGTGAAGGGCTTCTCTGTTTCCAACCAGTGTACACAGAGCCTTTGACATAAAGGTAAATGTTTAGGTCTGGGTAATTTATGCACAGGCCTCAGTTCACTCCTCTGACACGGGATACTAGTGAGAAAGCAATCTTTTGGGCATGGAGCTGAGGGTATCTACTGTAGAGTTCAGCTGACAACCAACTCGCTAAACTAAATAGTGATCCGTTTTATGCACCTTAGCAACGGTAATAGGGATGGATGGTAAGGCAAAGAATTATGTGAAATCAGACCATTAAATAAGAGGGACTAGGAGTTTGTTCCGGACTATGTGACTTGATCAGGAAAAACTCTAGGCCCTAGTCCTGGTCAGGTCACATGGTCAGGAAAATCTCCTGGCCCTAACAATAATTCACAGCCAGAATGAATGTTGAGAAAGGTCAAAGTGAGCATGGCATTAATTTGACTGCATTTGTACAGTAGCAGGCCCAAGAGAAAAAGGGCAACAGCAAAACCTGATTGCTTTGGGTGCTCCCAGCTAGTAGTATCCCGTGGGGTGTGTTGTATTGTACTGTCTTACTGCTCAATAGCATTATAAGGTCTATTGATAACACATTCAAGACAACAAGCATGGGCCCGATCATCCTGAGGGCATTGAATGTGATGTCATTCATATCCATATTACAGTACCAAGTGAAAGCCAGGACGGTTCATCATGTGATTGGCATGATGGATTCCACCAGCAGCAGCCACTGTACCCACGTATGTCTGCTCCTAAGCCCATCTCCAGAGACAAGCCAGCTTTCATTACTTTTTATTGGAGGAGATGTACTGAACAGCTGGGTGAGAGGCTGAAACTGGGGCTCCCTCCCTACAGTAATCGATGCACATAATTTGGTGCCAGTCTAATCAATAGAGGTCTTGATTCCACTGAGTCCACTCCCAAACCTCCAGTCCTCTATAACCAATAATAGGGAAAGTAGATTCCCTGGGCACCTAACTCCTCACAACATTGTCATCTCAGCTCTGCCATAACAGAGAAGAGTCTGGATCTGGGATTCAAGCAAAAGTTGGCTACTGAAGTAAATTAATTAATTCGAAAACGTTTTTTTCTTTAAGTCCCTTATCGGCAGGCTGATACACTGTTTATTCATCCCTACTTGTCCAGCCAGTGACAGTAAACAACCTACAGCCTACAGTCCAGTCGTGTGAAATGTTGGATATATGCTAACCACTATTACAGCTACAGACGCAGGATCTTCATTTGAGCCAGTTTGCTGCAGCAGGAAAAGAATCCTGCAGCAACAGGAAAATTGAATTATTATGTGGAATATAATTAATGGACATATTTGTAGGGGTTGATCTATTTTTCGTAAGGGAAAATCAAGTCTGCCATTTCAAAGTGGAAATTACAAACTTCAGAAGCCTTTTTAAACCTAAAATAATGTCTCCTGCAACAGGGTGATCAAATTAAGATCCTACATCTGTAGCCTAGCGAACCCCCTGACTGCACCCTGCTAGCATGGTTTGTTCATTCAACTAAACAACATGCGCTAGTGAACTCCGCATGAAATACCTCTCTTTTCCCAAAACACACAATTATGTTGTTGACAAAAACTGTCCCACGGTTTGCTGAAATCAGGACTTTATCTTGAAATGGCACAAATATGAACAGTAAGTGGGAGGATGTTTTGTTGTCGATAATAGGGTTGGGCAAAATTGGGGAGACCTCTTCTACGATATGTTACTCCAAATATCGCCATATCCGATCGAATCATTTTGAGCCGTTAATGACTAGATCATTCCAGACTGTGCTTATTTACGATATTATAGTCACATTCTTATTAAATAATCTTTATGTGGCAAAAAAATAAGTCTTAATTCATTCATTTAGACATCATTTTCAACAAATTGATGCAGCCTAATTGATAAAACTGCACAGTTTTGATTTGTAAAGTTCAAATAGAGTATAGTCTTGTACATCACAATATATCGTCAATGTTAAACATCAAGATATTCAATTGAATCATATATCAGCCATAGTCAATAACAATAACTGACACGCCATGCTAGTGAAATGTACAACTCCAATATAAGTGGTTTGAATTCATGAGCATCCATATGTCCCACCTACACAAGCTTTAAGTTATCCTTTTTTAAACCCTACTAAAAAGGAAAGCAGTGAAGTCATTCTACCCAAACGCAATTTCAGTCCCTAGCAAGATAACAGTGTGTCCTGAGAGTGAAATGTGTTTTTCCTCTTTATCCGTGAGGATTTCAAAGACAGCTGAGTAGAACATGTTGCTAATCACAAGGGCGATCTAGAGATTGACTCCAGCGTGAATCACTTCCGCAGCTTCCTGAATTTGCCTGCCCTTCACAAAACAAAATGGAGGCTAATCATGAACGACGTGCTGCGCTGCCTTCTGAGTGACCACTTGGCTGTCGACTGTGAACTGTCTTGCCGTGGCGGTGATTAGATGCCTTAAACGGCTGGGCAGCAATCAGAGCTGTCAGCCTCCCCTTCCCACCTCTTCCCTCAGCTAGCCTCAGCTATAGCCCCTCTAATCAGTAGCATCCAGGCTAGATTAGTCAGATCAGGTCCTGTCCTGTTAGACCTCCCATCTCCGGGGCTCAGCACCTCCATCCAGACACACCCACACACAGAAGCATGCATGCACACACAGACACGCTCACATGCACACACACATAAAGATAGCGAGAACAGACACATAAAGAGAGAGAGAGAATGAGAGAGAGAATGAGAGAGAGAGAGAGGGAGGGAGGGAAAAAGAGAGAGAGCAGGTGACTCCACACCAAACAGCAATGCATCATTATCACAGAGCAAGGATTTAGGACTATAGTGAATCCAATGCCTCCTCCATCCAATGTGGAGCAGACAGTTCAACATGTATGGTACTGTACTGTAGGCCTCTCCTGCTAATTGATGGGTTATTCCTAGCTGTGACAAGTGAAGGATGAAACGTTTGAAACGGACAGTGTTTCAAGTAGAAAGAGTTGAGGATCCATAGACCCTGGAGTTTCATTCCACTCTCCAATTAATTGTATGGGTGCTTAAAAGATGAGAGTGCTGCTGAGAATATAGTCGTCTATCCCTCCTGTACTGTGTGGGTGAGAAGACTCCTATTCCATCACATTTTCATTGTATTCTTTGATGATGAATTTTACATAGTTGGGATACAATATTTACTAAAGGAGAATTTCTGAAGAAATCGGTTCTTTACACACAGAGATTGGCTAAAGAGGGAAAATTCCCACATGGCTTTAAACTTGATTAGGAATTGAAAATGTTGAGGGTAGAAATGCAAGTAAATGTGTTTTCTTTTCCCACAACAATCTCCTTGGTTTGGGCTACTGTGTCAATGTATTGATCAAAACTTTATTTAAGCTTTGCTGTTTGAATGGGAGTCATTTTCTTTGGTAGGTTTTCTACACGATGGGCGGTTCAGAGACAGGACATGGATGTCAACACATAACACTGTTTGGTAAGAGCCAGACTACAGTGGGGGGTCTAATGGTGTGTGTGTGTGTGTGTGTGTGTGTGTGTGTGTGTGTGTGTGTGTGTAAAGCTTACCGTATGCTTCCCAGTCGAAACAGTTCGTGCATATATTATGACGAGCAAATCAAAAAGGCCTAGGTTACTCAGAGGAAAACCATGTCTGCTACAGAGTAAGAAGCTAACATCCTGTCATCACGCTGCCAGGGCTATGACAGGTGACACAGCAGCAGCAGGCAGAAAGACAGGAGAGTTGAGGAGGTCTGCAGGGCTGAATGATGATGGGACACTTCTGTCCAGGAAGCCAGGTGCTGGGTGAATAATACAACTCCTGGCTGCTGAACCAGAATCCACTGATGAATCTGTATTCAGTGGTGTGAGTGGTGGGATCCTGCCGCTGGTCCTTTATTGTTGTGGGTAATATCCTGGCCCTCAACACGGGCTCCCTCAAAACCCACCAGAGGGACAGATCTGTCAGCAGATTTCCCCTCATTGTATTTATCTGCACTCTCTCCCTGGCTGGCTATCATCTGAGCTCTCACTGGGAGCAACACAGGAGGAGCTAAGCCTTCTCTCAACCACAACACAATAACACCAGACTGACTGATCACTAAGGCTGGAACTGATCTGCTGTAAACATGCATTGGAAAGATTTATTTACTCATAATAAATAAATATAACAATAAACTGGCAATCTGGCGGACTGTTTGTCAAATTTACATAATTATTATTTGACGAGGACTACAGCAGGCGCATGATAAAGGGGTGTGTATCCATATCAGTGTGTGTGTGTGTGTGCGTGTGTGCGTGTGCATGTGCTGCGTACCTGTGTGTATGTAATGAGAACTCTAACTGAGAGCAGTGCTGGGCTCCCAGATGGCAGTGGTTCAGTGTGTGGGTGTCTGGGTGACTCCCGAGTGGTGCAGTGGTCTAAGGCACTGCATCGCAGTGCTAGCTGTGCCACTAGAGATCCTGGTTCGAGTCCAGGCTCTGTCGCAGCCGGCCGCAACCCATGGGCGGCGCACAACTGGTCCAGCGTCGTCCAAGGTAGGGGAGGGTTTGGCCTGCAGGGATGTGGGTTCGTTTCCCACGGGGGGGCCAGTATGAAAAAAAAAAATACGTATGCATTCACTAACTGTAAGTCGCTCTGGATAAGAGCGTCTGCTAAATGACTAAAATGTAAATGATTATCTCAGGGAGTTGCTGTTTGTTAGCGTTAGAAGTCAGTTCTCACTAAGATAAAGACTTTGTTCCTGACGACACGAATCCTGCATGCATCCATCCAAGCACACTTCACTGAAGACAAATCAAAGCACTGGCTTTCTGCTTCATACACACGGGTGGAGCAGATTACTGGACACCCACGCCTGTCGCACCGTTTCAAACTGAAAATAGTACTGTACTCACTTCATGGAATAAGGATGGAGAAGTACACTGATGTCACTAATACTGAGATAGGAAGTGTTTGATCCACCAGTTGTGTTGACCTGTGTATTGGTGTTAATCAAAATGATTTGTGATGAATCAGTGCTGTGTCTCGGTTTGAGAACTTCTTCAAAATATTCCAACTGACTGGCAGTGGCCCACTAGGGATAACGTGGTGTAGCCTGAAAACATCCGTCCAGAAAGACAGACTGCAGACAGACAGGAAAACAAGGCCACCCCACTGTGATGCCCCCTTACTGTTCATGATAAGCCACATGGAGGGGTATAGTGCTGTAACTGTATAGCCCCCCTTTAGCCTGGAGCCTAGTGTCACCACCCCACCCCACCCTGCACAACACAGCCACATTAGAGTAGCCTACTATAAACAATCCACTGGGGAAAATTCCAGATCAAAACCAGTGTTCACACTGGCGGAATGTTTAAGACTAACATCTTCCTGATACGATTTTTCATCCCGTTTGAACTAGATTATTTCATGATTTCATCCTGTGAGGATGGTTTTGAGAGTGGTGGTGGTGGTGATGGTGGCTGGTGACAGAGCTGAAAGCTCAAGCCTCTAATTTGCTAATTTTAACCATAATTAGTAGATTAATGTGGGTCCTTAGGCCTCTATGCAGCCAGGGCCTTGGCCTCCTCAACTCTGTGGCTCAGTGGGAACAGTGCCAGGGCACACTCACTGACTCTTTAGTATAATGATGGGAATTAGTCACCTGAAATCAAGTCAAGTAATTAAATATCCCAAATCTGGTCAACAAGGAACATACACTCCAAAGTCAAATAAAACACAGAAAAGCAGCACTTTATTTCCAGCATGACTTATTTGGGGGCCATGTTTTATTTTATTTTTGTAAAAAATCATATTGACATCTTTTAGATGTGGTATTCAAGCCTTCATCAGAAACACTCCTATCTCTTCTTTCCATCACTGGTCTTACCAGTATGTATGAATAGGGAGGGTCAGTGGGCTGCTACATAGCACGTCTTATAAATGACTTCCATTTTGCTGCCGTCCTGTTGCTATGGTTATTAGATGATGTGATCAGTAATAGAACGCCCTGGGGTGTGATGCATGCTGTGTGGTGCAGGGTGGGGAAGGGGGGTGACAGTTAAAAGGGCCAGCTGCTCCTCCCATGATCACACAGCCAGCTCTGTCAGGGTTTGATAAGGGGACATCAGCATACAGCAGTAAACAGGAGAAGGCAGGCCTGCTATGCCCTTCGCTGGGGCTCAGAGATTTATACCCACCCAGCCTCTATTAGGGTCTCTACAGACAGCACCTCTATAAATCACACCACATACACTGTGCTCCTCTCTAAGCCTCCTGTCAACAAGGGTAGGGCTAGGACTGGAGGAGTCAATACTGTTAGTGTCGTACCGAGACTGGATTTGACTGTTTGCATAAACAGCACTATACTTCAATAATGTAGTTGTTTCACCAAGTAGACTACTTGTTTTGACCAGTTAAGAGGTTGCGAGAGATATCGGAATGGCCGCCTGGATCGAGAATCTGCATTGTGAACACTCTCGACTTCATGCCTCTGGGTTGCCTTGGCGACTGGGGGCGATTGTGAAGTGGTTGCCACTGGTGTATTCAGATGTTGCTACAGAAACAACTCTCTCTCACTTTTAAACATTCTCCCTCTGTATTCATGTAAGTGAAAGAGACATTAAACTTGACTTTCCATTGAGTAAACAGCCCAGGGGAAAAAACCCCAGGCAGACCCACCGACAGACCAGAGAGGGAGCCAGTGGTATGTACTGACTGACTGCCTCCTCATATTCGACAGGCTGAGAGTGAGTCAGAGAGACAGGGATGCAGAGATGGAGCCCAGTCCAGCAGAACAGAGTAGAGCAGAGTATATCCAGGCCCTGGAACTGTGTGAGTGAGCTGCACCATGCAGTACAGAGACACCACTCCTGGGATGGCTCTCTCCACACGCTGCCTAACACACAGTGGTTGTACTACTACACACTACTGTTAACTCCTCTGTCTGTACACTCTCAACACCATTAAAGATTCATCCAGGTCCTGAGACAGCCTTGGCCAAAAGTAAAAAAATGCCTTTAAATATTTTGAAATTATAAATGAAATCAGTGATTTCCATAGGGTGAGACGGGAGTTATCGGACCATAAGGACGCCATCCTCTATTTGTGCAGGAGTGAAAACCAGATGTGTGTATCCATAACCAAAGGTAGTAGCTATAGATGTGGCTCTGGCACCAGTGAGGTGAATGGGATATTGGGGTGGAGGTGAAGGTAAAGGTGGCTGTGGGGAGATGAGTGGTGGGTGTGTTAATATCCTGATGGGACATGACTCTCCAACCCCTGAGAGAGCAGAGCAGAGCAGTGGAGCAAGGAGAATCCCCTCAGATCACAGATGAGACACGCATGGAGCTCTGCTCTGCTCTGCTCTCTCTGTCTCCTGAAAGGTTCATGAATGCAACAGTAGAGACGACAGATGGAAAAGGCCATTCTGTCATTTCAGGCCAGGGCTCCTATGTTTTCTTTAGGTCTTCTCCATATACACCCTACAGATGTAGGATCTTAATTTGAGCAAGTTTGCTACAGCAGGAAAATAATCCTACAGCAACAGGAAATGTGAATTATTATGTGGATTATAATTAATGGCAATTTTTTCGTAAGGGAAAATCAAGTCTAAAATCTCAAAAGTGGAAATTACAAACTCCAGAAGCCTTTTTAAACCTCAAATACACTACAAAGTTCTCCTGCAGGAAAGTTCTCCTGCAACAGGGTGATCAACACTCTACACTCTTAGAAAAAATGATTCCTAAAGGGTTCTTCGGCTGTCCCCATAGGAGAAACCTGTTTGGTTCCAGGAAGAACCCTTTTTGGTTCCACTTAGAATCCTTTTGGGTTCCATGTAGAACCCTCTATGGAAAGGGTCCTACATGGAACCCAAAAGGGTTCTACCTGGAACTAAAAAGGGTTCTTCAAAGTGTTCTCCTATGGGGACAGCCGAAGAACGCTTTTAGGTTCTAGATAGCACCTTTTTTTTCTAAGAGTATACATCTGTAGCAGGCTATCATTGATAATAATTATGGGGATTGTAGCCATCCCACTCAATGCCTCTATACATTAAAGTGTCAGTACAAGTGTAGGCCTAGTGAGTTTTGAGGACTGGACGAACATACGAGACACACAGATTTATCATTAACAAGTTAAATAATTAAATAAACCAACATACAGTAAGCATCCAGGCAATTCAATAAATAATGTACTCGTCTCATATCCTGAATAAATGTGTGGAGTTCTGCAATTGATGCAAAGCTAGTTTGAAAGGACTTCTTCATTTACAGTCCTTTGCAAAAGCAACAGCCACTTGAGACATCGAGTTTGTGCTGATAAATCAACTATGAGCTGCTATCTTCCACTGGAGACTAACATTATAATCCATCACAGTCAACAGAGAAAAACACTGTCTGCAGCTCTCCACAGCAACAGTCAAAACATGTCAGATTCACATCAGTATCAGTATTGATAAGAGGAGCTAACCCAGGGTTTCCCAAACTCGGTCCTCGGGACCCCAAGGGATGCACATTTTGGGTTTTGCCCTAACACTACACAGCTGATTCAAATAATAAACTAATCATCAAGCTTTGAATCAGTTGTGTAGTGTTAGGGCAAAACCCAAAACGTGCACACCTTGGGGTCCCGAGGACCGAGTTTGGGAAACGCTGAGCTAACCTAACATATAGTAATGGGAACAGACTGAAGAAATGACTCAAGAAACAAGAAGTGAATGAAGAAATGGCATTGAACAGTTGCTATAAATTATTCTCACAGATAGAAACCTGTCCATTGATTGCAGTCAGTGAGTAGCCTACAAGCATCTCTGCATGCTCTCAATCTCAGTGAGCTACTCACTGCTTCCAATGCAGAGCATCTTTTTAGATCAATTAAAAGTATTGGTCCAACTGCTAGCTAAATATTTTATAAGCACAGTTTGGTTGAATTTAATCACGTTTACAGCCCAGCATTTTAAGTGGGCCTCGGCTGCTCCTATTCCACTCACACACCCAGAGAGAGCCATACACAGCAGCTATTTATTATTACTTATACAGCAATACAAACAAATATTCCCTTTTCATTGTTGAATTATTTATGTTGAAGTCTTATACCTCCATATGGCTCTTTGGTACAGTAGCCAGACCACCCACAGAGATGCCAGGGCTGAGAGAGAGAGTGTCCAAGTTGGCATAATAGTCACATGCCACTTTCTACTAGAGAGATGGAGAGATGAGGCTGGGGTATGGCAACAGCTAGAACTGCTACTGGACAGAGTATAAAGACCATGCTAGTGTTATAGTCATAGACCAGCACCCAGAGAGAAAAAGCTATATCTTTCTTAAAAGGTATTTAAGACTCTTTAGGCTCAGATGTATATAATTCAGGTGTGTTCATTTAATCTCTCCCTATTCATTTATAGCCAGAAGAAGCAGGACAAAAAAGTATCAAATAGATCTCAAATTGTATTTTTTATTTAAACCATGTGACACTTCTCCTGGTCACATCATTCACAGAAACCTTTCCTGTTACCCAGTGGTGGTGGGCCCATCCATTCCTCCCCCACCCAATCTTTGGGTGGACAGAGGGAGAGAGATGAAGGGGAAGATGATTGAACAGCGGGTAGAGTGGGGCTGCTGTTGGGATGTCTGTTCCATTCCCAGAGTGCATTAATATAGCCGCCCCACCTTCCTTCCCACGCCCCACGGGACTCTGATTAAACCACTCTCCTGGTCCACCACAACCCCAGCCCTCCCAGCCCACAGGCACCTGCAGCCCCTCACCCCACCTGCCCCCATGGAAGGGAGAAGGAGTGATGGAGAGTCCTCATCATTCATCTACCGCCATCTACCTATAACAGCTTACTACTGACGAACACTTCCACGTATCCCGTGATCATATTAAAGCAGCCCAATCAATCAGCGGATCATCAATATGGAGCCTGTGTGTGAGTGGAACAGAGCTGTACAGTCTGTACTCGTACCTAGGTACTGCAGAGTGGAGAGGTGGTGAGTTACTATTCAGAGGACAGCAACACAGCACCGGCCTCTCTAGACAGACCAGGCTAGCGGAGCGTAGAGAACACAGGCTCTGTGTGCAACTCATGAGGCCTGGCTGATCCCCTTTCATGGGTCATTACTGGGTGAGGCATCCTTGTCTCCTCCCTCTGTCTCCCCTGCCCCTCTGTGACAGGCCACTGGGCAGTGGGCAAGGCCTTATCTAACACTACCTCCAGCCTTCCCTACAGTACCATCACACACTGACTGACTCCAACACTAGCTTCAGGCCTCTCTCCTGTTACAGACTAATACAGCTATAGCCTCATTCCTGTTTGCTGTTCCATAGACAAGTATCACATTAATTTTAACATTGTGAGAGAGGTGTAAAAAAAATCAACGCTCTAAACAAATTTCTCTGTAATGTCAAAGTGGAAGAAAACAAGTGAAATGAAAACATTTCTTATGGAAAAATAAAACACTAATATATCTTGATTAGATAACTATTCAACCCCCTGAGTCAATACATGTTATAATCACCTTTTTGGCAGCTGTGAGTCTTTCTGGGTAAGTCTCTAAGCGCTTTGTACACTTGGATTGTACAATCATTGCTAGACAACCATTTTCAAGTCTTGCCATAGACTTTCAAGTCGATTTAAGTCAAAACTGTAACTAAGCCACTCAGGAACATTCAATGTCATCTTGGTAATCAACTCCAGTGTATATTTGGCCTTTCGTTTTAGGTAATTGTCCTGCTGAAAGGTGAATTTGTCTCCCAGTGTCAGTTGGAAAGCAGACTGAACCAAGTTTTCCACTAGGATTCTGCCTGTACTTAGCTCTATTCCGTTTGTTTTTATCCCACAAAAAATCCCTAGTCCTTGCCGATGACAAGCATACCCATAACATGATGCAGCCACCACCATGCTTGAAAATATGAAGAGTGGTACTCAGTGATGTGTTGTGTTGGATTTGCCCCAAACATTATGCATTGTATTAAGGACAAAAGGTTCATTTCTTTGCCACATGTATTACTTTAGTGCAAAAAAGGATGCATGTTTTGTCATATTTGTATTCTGTACAGGCTTTCTTCTTTCCCTGTCATCAGCATCCTCGGAGACGAGGCCATACCCTAAACTATTTAATAATATTCCTTATTGCATTCTGCTTCTGCAGGCACCACACCACTAACACTAATTACAGCACACTGCAGACACCACACCACTAACACTAATTACAGCACACTACAGGCACCACACCACTAACACTAATTACTGCACACTGCAGGCACCACACCACTAACACTAATTTTAGCACACTACAGACACCACATCACTAACACTAATTACAGCACACTGCAGGCACCACACACCACTAACACTAATTACAGCACACTGCAGTCACCACACCACTAACACTAATTACAGCACACTGCAGACACCACACCCCACTAACACTAATTACAGCACACTGCAGACACCACACCCCACTAACACTAATTACAGCATACTGCAGGCACCACACCACTAACACTAATTACAGCATACTGCAGGCACCACACCACTAACACTAATTACAGCACACTGCAGGCACCACACCACTAACACTAATTACAGCACACTGCAGGCACCACACCATTGATACTAATTACAGCACACTGCAGGCACCACACCATTGATACTAATTATAGCACACTGCAGGCCCCACACCATTAACAGTAATTACAGCACACTGCAGGCACCACATCACTAACACTAATTACAGCACACTGACTGACTGACTGGCTCCACGCATGTCCTCAATGCACCACTACCACCAACATACAGCCCACTGACTGGATGGATCCCCACATGTCAACACTCAGACCAAGCAAAGAGACACATCCGAAATTCAGGCAGCATTCTCAAGCCATGCTGCTATTATCTATGAAACCAATGCTTGGCAGCACATTGCAGACTCAATGCATACATTTTACATCCCATTCACAGGCTGCACACCAGACTAGGAGCCACTATAAATCCACAATGAGGAGAGGTTCTGAACACAGGTTTGACTGTAGTCTAACATGACAAGCTATCAGATCCCCCTCTCAGGCTCATCTCAGAGACTCTGATAGTGATTTCTGTCATAAGCCTTCTGGAAAGAGAAATACATTACACAGCTGAGCAACTCTGAGAAAACATTGTATGATGATGGTGTCTAACATGGCAAAAATGTCAAATTAGATAATTATACACATGAGGAGCATGACAGTGAGAGGGATAGTTTCTCTTCTCTCTGATGTCCTGAGGAGAATGGTGATGATAGTGAGGACTGAGTAGGAGTGACACTGGCCCTTTGATCATTGCATACTATAAATATCTACAACATAGCTGTTCCTGAAGACAGTGTAGTGTTTATGATACAACCCTTTACAAACGAAGAAAAACAACTACTTACGAGGAAGAAAAACTCATTGTAAAGATGATCTGTCATTTCTTTGCTGCTGAAGCATTTCAGCCCATTTTGATTCCTGACACTGTGGGCGACTGTACTGACGACACAGTGGAAAGATTGTCCCTATTACAGAACTACAAGCTATAGAAACGTCAAACTGTCCCTAGTTTAGTGTAGTCTGACCATTTCCAGGTCAGTGGTTGAGTTGAGAGTATCCTTCCTCAAAGGCATTGGAGCTGTGATCTGTTTTAACCGTCTTTTATCCCAGCTAGCAGAAATCCAGGCCTTCTCACAGTAGAGGATCACACAGACAACACCATCGCGTGCTGTTACCCTGGGTGCCAAAACCCGTTGCCCTGGAGAGGGCTTGGAGAGGGGCAAATATCCCCCCTGAGAAGGTCAGATCAGGAAGTTAGAGTTAGACTATCACTCACCACCAGAGAGAGAGGCCTCTTCCATGACACCACTCCTATCAGTCCAGACAGCAGCACCTGAAAGAGAACAACACCATTAGTCAGTGGACAGGAAGAGAACACGGTACAACAGTTAGGATAACCAACATGGTCATGAACTGTCCCGGCATGTGAGAGAAGGGGAAAGACAGACATGGGTACTAGGCTTTTCCGTATGGTTCACTGTGGTGTGATCTTGGATTGTGATCATATCTCCTTGGTGTGAGTTGACACATCTTTTTTATTTACTTCATATCTGGTGTTCTATTAGCCTCCAGCATTCTGTTGCTCTACATTCTCTCTCCTTCACCCTCCTTCACCCACCATTAACCAACAACACTCCCCCACCTACCCAGCTTCTCTCTCTCTCTCTCCCCCCCTCTCCATCCGCACTCTCTTACACGCTAGCCTCTCTCTGAATCCCTGAGTTCAGCTGGAAAGATATCAGACCTACAGGCAGCCTTTCACTACCAAGGGCAAACCAATACCCTCTATTGTTGTAGCCGTCTTTACTTGTTTAAGTCTTTGGCTGATACTCAAAAAGAGAAAAAATACTGAAAACACACTGAACCAGATGGTGAGTGATGATGCGCACTGGAGAGCACCCACTCCAATGCTGTCCCCTCATTTCGCGCCAAACACAGATTGCAAATGCTAATGTTTGTTTGTTGCTAACCTTTTCAGACATATTCCTCTTGCTAAAATCTTTCTAACATGCATTGCAGTTGTTACATAAAAATCACACGCGAGTAAAACATTGTACATTGTTTATTATTCGAGTTTAAAGTTACTTTGTATCGCTGACTTGAACTGCTTTGGAGAGCGAGTCCGGGCCACATCTGCATATTCAATAATTTGAGTTTTCTATGTTGAGGGGTATTTTCCTAATATCATTATTCTTTTAATGTTTATGTGATATTCTGTCCTACTATTTGTGACATGTATTATGTAATGGCCATTGTCCATATTTCTTAGTTCCAGCTCACCTTCTGCACCTTTACATAAATACCACCATTTTGCACCTGAGTCCGTCTGACTACTGAGGCATTGCGCCCGTTGACAAAACTGCCTGGGATCTAGCCTACTATCTTACAAAGCCCCAATGGATGTACAGTAAGAGCATTTGGGAGATGTTACATTTGCACAGTATTTTTCATATTTTACCCATTTTAGATGAGGGCTGAAGATCAGTGAGATTAGCAGATCATTACTGCTTTAGATCAGGAGGATTATTTATCTTGTCTAATCAAAATGTGCTGAGTGACTCCCTGACTGCAGATTAGCAATGAGGAAAAAGTAGAACACCCGAAATGAACATAGAGTTATAGATTATATACAGTGGGGGAAAAAAGTATTTAGTCAGCCACCAATTGTGCAAGTTCTCCCACTTAAAAAGATGAGAGAGGCCTGTAATTTTCAGCATAGGTACACGTCAACTATGACAGACAAATTGAGAAAAATAAATCCAGAAAATCACATTGTAGGATTTATAATGAATTTATTTGCAAATTATGGTGGAAAATAAGTATTTGGTCACCTACAAACAAGCAAGATTTCTGGCTCTCACAGACCTGTAACTTCTTCTTTAAGAGGCTCCTCTGTCCTCCACTCATTACCTGTATTAATGGCACCTGTTTGAACTTGTTATCAGTATAAAAGACACCTATCCACAACCTCAAACAGTCACACTCCAAACTCCACTATGGCCAAGACCAAAGAGCTGTCAAAGGACACCAGAAACAAAATTGTAGACCTGCACCAGGCTGGGAAGACTGAATCTGCAATAGGTAAGCAGCTTGGTTTGAAGAAATCAACTGTGGGAGCAATTATTAGGAAATGGAAGACATACAAGACCACTGATAATCTCCCTCGATCTGGGGCTCCACGCAAGATCTCACCCCGTGGGGTCAAAATGATCACAAGAACGGTGAGCAAAAATCCCAGAACCACACGAGGGGACCTAGTGAATGACCTGCAGAGAGCTGGGACCAAAGTAACAAAGCCTACCATCAGTAACACACTATGCCGCCAGGGACTCAAATCCTGCAGTGCCAGACGTGTCCCCCTGCTTAAGCCAGTACATGTCCAGGCCCGTCTGAAGTTTGCTAGAGTGCATTTGGATGATCCAGAAGAGGATTGGGAGAATGTCATATGGTCAGATGAAACCAAAATATAACTTTTTGGTAAAAACTCAACTCGTCGTGTTTGGAGGACAAAGAATGCTGAGTTGCATCCAAAGAACACCATACCTACTGTGAAGCATGGGGGTGGAAACATCATGCTTTGGGGCTGTTTTTCTGCAAAGGGACCAGGACGACTGATCCGTGTAAAGGAAAGAATGAATGGGGCCATGTATCGTGAGATTTTGAGTGAAAACCTCCTTCCATCAGCAAGGGCATTGAAGATGAAACGTAGCTGGGTCTTTCAGCATGACAATGATCCCAAACACACCGCCCGGGCAACGAAGGAGTGGCTTCGTAAGAAGCATTTCAAGGTCCTGGAGTGGCCTAGCCAGTCTCCAGATCTCAACCCCATAGAAAATCTTTGGAGGGAGTTGAAAGTCTGTGTTGCCCAGTGACAGCCCCAAAACATCACTGCTCTAGAGGAGATCTGCATGGAGGAATGGGCCAAAATACCAGCAACAGTGTGTGAAAACCTTGTGAAGACTTACAGAAAACGTTTGACCTGTGTCATTGCCAACAAAGGGTATATAACAAAGTATTGAGAAACTTTTGTTATTGACCAAATACTTATTTTCCACAATATTTGCAAATAAATTCATTAAAAATCCTACAATGTGATTTTCTGAATTTTTTTTCTCATTTTGTCTGTCATAGTTGACGTGTACCTATGATGAAAATTACAGGCCTCTCTCATCTTTTTAAGTGGGAGAACTTGCACAATTGGTGGCTGACTAAATACTTTTTTTCCCCACCGTATAGCTTGCATGAGACAATACCTATTGCCTGCCAAAATGTACACATCTTATCACTGTTACATGCCTACTGTCTACATAATTATGCATGTTAATGCCTACACAGTAAGATTTTTTGTCGAGGCAAGATGATTTTACATACTCAGTCATTTTAATTCTGAAATGATAATTTGATGGCATCATTAAACATGTCCTGCAAGTGACATAAATATGTTTGGGAAGCTGGGAGAGAGATGATCATTTCAAAGGCAGATTTCTAGCAAGACGTGAATGCTTCACTATCTATTTGCTCTTATGAATTATAGATCACACATTCTGTTGCAACAGAGGAAGAGAGAGGAAGAGAGAGAGAGAGAGAGAGAGAGAGAGAGAGAGAGAGAGAGAGAGATAATGTATCCCTGTAAATGCAGTCTGGTAATAAATCTGTTCAGCAGTAAAAGCAGCCCAGGTCTGTGCCAGACAGCAGACACACAGAGATCAGCTCCTCTCCTCTGCTCCTGTCTTTAACACAGACACCTCTGGTCCAGAGCCACACTGTAACCGTCTCACACACCTGATCTCCAAACAGCCCCTGTCAACCTCTGATACCACATAAAGAACCTGGGAGCACATGAATTAATGGCTATTACCACGGCAACACAGTTAAGTTTCACTTTTCATTCCTTAGTTGTCATGGCACCCAGGGGACTCTTCCCTCTTATCTCCCTGTTTCATTAATACATCTCAGATGGTGGAGGAGAGGAAGGACAGGCTGGCTGCGTTAAGCCCTGCACCAGCCCTCCTCCAGGGGACGAAGGGAACATTCATTAGCTAACACTGTTAACTGGTGTGATATCAATGGTAGAGCAGGGAATCCACTCAGCCTTGTCTCCACTGACAGCTGGTCATAAGGGGAAACTTCAGGAAGTTGGATGTCTGAGAGTGAAACAACTCTGGTCCCCTGGAGAAGGAGACAGGGGGAAGGAGTCAGGCAGGCTTTAGGGACTAGTGAAGCTGCTAAACCCTGGGCTGAGGCTGGCTGGAGCAGAGGCTGTAGCTATGGTTGTGGCTGTCTGAGAGGTGATATGGAGAGGGCTGCCTGTGATAGCTTTGTGTCAATCATGCAGGGATTTCTCTCTCTGCTGCACTGGGAAAAGGATTAAGACACGACACTTTACCACTTTAGTCACTGAGGCCTGGCCACCTATTCAGCTCAACTCACCAGTTTGGAAAAGCTCCCCTTCTTTCACTTCTGCCCTGCTGCAATTTATACACACTGTGGGATTTGTGTTCAAATGGGACACACAAATTAGCTAATCAATCAATTTCATTCTCAACTGATTGTTATCAATACAAACCAACGTATTCTCTAAAAGGAGCAAATTATCCATGAAATACCCAAATCTGCTCTCATTAGCTACACAATATCAGGGTCATCGATTCCTGTATCCTACCATTAAAGGTTTCTGGATTGAGATGGCTTCCAATCAGACTCCAATCAGACTCCTGTTGTTTAGTGTTGCCTATCATCAGGGAAGAATACCCTCTCTCTTTGCTCTCTCCCACATCTGGCTTCACTACATAGTCCCTTCAGTGTATAGCTTACCATCCAGAGATACACGACAACCCACTTACCCACACAAAACAAATCACAGCATTTACACATAGCACCAACAGACACACTGGCCACACTCATGACCATCAACTGAGCAAACAACTCTGTCATGTAGAACACACACATACGCACACACAAATAATTGGCTACTGAAATGGGATGAAAGAGGGGTCTAAGCTTTCAAAGCAACTCATCACAGGTTGTGCCACACAGAGATATGAAAGAATCCACTACACTCTGACAGCCACACACACACGCGCACATACACGCGCACACACACACACACACACGTAGGCAGGCAGGCAGGCAGGCAGGCAGGCAGGCAGGCAGCATAATAACCCTGACATCCTGAACAGGACACATCGTGATCAATCATATCTCAACAATGTATTTTTTGCAGTCCAACAACTGAACAGAAAAGTAAAACTATGCTTTTTGGAAGACAAAAACGAATAAGCCCTCCTAGATCCCTTGATCGGAATGTCATTGACCCCAAAGCCCCCTCTCCTGTCTGGCTGCCCCCCAGGCCACATTCCAGTCCGGAGCGTTTATGCACGCTGCAGCCTGTACACACTCCTACACACCTACACACCCATACATACTCCTACACACCCCTACTCCTACACACTCCTACACACTCCTATACCTGGCTGTGGAGAACCCACAGCCAGGGTGGAGGCTGGAGTTGCTTTGATCTCATGAATGTGGAGAGTTTACGCCCCTATCTAGTCAACCAGAATGAGCACTTTAATCCCAATTCAGAGATGAGCTCAGGTGACACCATTTTGAGCAAACATCTTGAAACCCTAAATTCGGTACACTTTTAATCGTTTCTCAGGGCATCATGTTGGCCATAAAAAATGGTTTCCATCTCAAATATTCACACACACAAGAGTCAGGATCTGAGAGGAGAGTATTCAGTGAGGCTGTGAAATGGAGCATGACATCACCATGAGATTGAAGAGGTTAACGTTAATAAGCACATTGAAGGTGAATTCTACCATCACAGCAAACCTTTAGTCTGATGATAGCATGAGCAGTTCTGTTCTGACCTTCAGAAGTCCTTCTCTGCTGATGTTTTATGAATGGGGATGAGAGGTGTGTGTTCTCGCTCCAACCCCTCTCGCTGTCCTCCATCCTTCTCTAGTGCGTCTTGAGAATACGACAAGAACATTAGTGCTACTATTCATGTAAACTACAGCCCTGAACAGCTCTCTCAACCCTTTGTCCAGGGAGGCCACTACTCTTTATTGAGACCGCATGTCTATGTGATGGGGAATGGGACTGTCCAAGACACAAGTAGATTGTGGACTACAGGAAAAGGAGGGCCGAGCACTCCCCCATTCTCATCGAGAGGGCTGTAGTAGAGCAGGTTGAGAGCTTCAAGTTCCTTGGTGTCCACATCACCAACAAACTATCATGGTCCAAACACACCAAGACAGTCGTGAAGAGGGCACGGCAACGCTTATGCCCCCTCAGGAGAGTGAAAAGATTTGGCATGGGTCCTCAGATCCTCAAAAAGTTCTACAGCTGCACCATCGAGAGCATCCTGACTGGTTGCATCACCACCTGGTATGGCAATTGCTCGGCCTCCGACTGCAAGGCGCTACAGAGGGTAGAGCGTACGGCCCAGTACATCACTGGGGCCAAGCTTCCTGCCATCCAGGACCTCTATACCAGGTGGTGTCAGAGGAAGGCCCTAAAAATTGCCAAAGACTCCAGCCACCCTAGTCATAGACTGTTCTCTCTGTTACCGCATGGCAAGCGGTACCAGAGCGCCAAGTCTAGGTCCAAAAGGCTTCTTAACAGCTTCTACCCCCAAGCCCTAAGACCCCCCCCCTAAGACCCCCCCTCCCCCCCTGCTGCTACCTGCTTTTTATTATCTTTGCATAGTCTCTTTACCCCTACATATGTACATATTACCTCAATTACCTCGACTAACCTGTGCCCCCGCACATTGACTCTGTACCGGTACCCCCTGTATATAGCCTCGTTATTGTTATTTTATTGTTGCTCTTTTATTTTTTACTTTATTTTCTTAACTCTTATGTTTCTTAAAACTGCAAAAATGTTGGTTAAGGGCTTGTAAGTAAGCATTTCACAGTAAGGTCTACACCTGTTGTTGTCACGATCGTCTTGAAGAGAAGTAGACCAATGCGCAGCGTGTTGAGCGAACATACTTGACTTTATTACCGTCAGTGATAATAAGCACACTAAACAAAACAATAAACGACTCGTGAAGTCCACGGTGACAAAGACCGACAAGGAACAAAAACCCACAAACACAAAGTGAAACACAGACAGTTAAATATGGCTCCCAATCAGAGACAACCAGCACACAGCTGACACTCGTTGCCTCTGATTGGGAGTCACTCAGTCAAACATAGAAAATGACGAACTAGAAACACCCAACATAGAAACAGAACACATAGAATGAACACACCCTGGCTCAACATATAGAGTCCCAGAGCCAGGGTGTGACAGTACCCCCCCCTAAAGGCGCGGACTGCGACCGCGCCTAAATACGAGCAAAACAGGGGAGGGCTGGGTGGGCATTCCTCCTCGGCGGCGGCTCCGGCTCCGGGCTTGCCCACCACCCTCCAACAAACCCCCCATAGCGCCCCTGGTCCGGTCTGGCCCCGCTGGCTGGAGCTGGACTGGACGTAGCAGGAGCGGTAGGCTTCAGCTCCTTAGTGGAGCAGTTGAGCGGTACCTGAATTGGCACCGATGACCCAGGCACGGGTTGTGCTGGACTGACGACTCGCACCCCTGGCTTGGTGCGAGTGGCAGGAACGGGCCGGGCCGGGCTGGCGACGCGCACCGTAGACTTGGTGCGAGTGGCAGGAACAGGCCGGACCGGGCTGGCGACGCGCACCGTAGACTTGGTGCGTGGAGCAGGGACAGGCCGGGCCGGGCTGGCGACGCACCCCGTAGGCTTGGTGCGTGGAGCAGGGACAGGCCGGGCTGGGCTGGCGACGCACACCGTAGGCTCGGTGCGTGGAGCAGGAACAGGCCGGACTGGGCTGGCGACGCACACCGTAGGCTTGGTGCGTGGAGCAGGGACACGCCGGGCCGGGCTGGCGACGCACCCCGTAGGCTTGGTGCGTGGAGCAGGGACAGGCCGGGCTGGGCTGGCGACGCACACCGTAGGCTTGGTGCGTGGAGCAGCAACTGGCCGGACTGGGCTGGCGACGCACACCGTAGGCTTGGTGCGTGGAGCAGGAACAGGCCGGGCTGGGCTGGCGACGCATACCGTAAGCTTGGTGCGTGGAGCAGGGACAGGCCGGGCCGGGCTGGCGACGCACCCCGTAGGCTTGGTGCGTGGAGCAGGGACAGGCCGGGCTGGGCTGGCGACGCACACCGTAGGCTTGGTGCGTGGAGCAGCAACTGGCCGGACTGGGCTGGCGACGCACACCGTAGGCTTGGTGCGTGAAGCAGCAACTGGCCGGACTGGGCTGGCGACGCACACCATAGGCTTGGTGCGTGGAGCAGGGACAGGCCGGGCTGGGCTGGCGACGCACACCGTAGGCTTGGTGCGTGGAGCAGGGACAGGCCGGACTGGGCTGGCGACGCACACCGTAGGCTTGGTGCGAGTGGCAGGAACAGGCCGGGCCGGGCTGGCGACGCACACCGTAGGCTTGGTGCGAGGGGCAGGAACATGCAGGGCTGGGCTGGCGGCGTGCACCTTACACTTAGTGCGGGAAGCAGGAACGGGCCGGACCGGACTGGTGACGCACACCACTTGCTTGGTGTGAGGAGCGGGACTGGGTTTCGTCATAACCCCCCGCTCCCTCAGCTGCCTACCGAGTTCCTCTCGCCGTGCCTCATTTCTCACCCTTTCCCTTATCGCCTCCAAATGCTCCATCCTCTGCAACACTACCTCCTGCTCCCTCGTCGTCCCTGCCGTGTGCCCCCCCCTAAAAATTTTTTGGGGTTGCCTCTCGCCTGTCCGACGTTGACCCTGCTGACGCCGCTGCTCCTCTCTCCGTCGCCTCTCCACCGTCTCACTCCATGGCCGGCGATCCATCCCGGCCAGGATCTCCTCCCAGGTCCAGGACCCTTTCCCGTCTAATATCTCCTCCCATGACCAGGCTGCCTGCTCCTGGACACGCTGCTTGGTCCTGGTATGGTGGGTTTTTCTGTCAATATCGTCTTGAAGAGAAGTAGACCAATGCGCAGCGTGTTGAGCGAACATACTTGACTTTATTACCGTCAGTGATAATAAGCACACTAAACAAAACAATAAACGACTCGTGAAGTCCACGGTGACAAAGACCGACAAGGAACAAAAACCCACAAACACAAAGTGAAACACAGACAGTTAAATATGGCTCCCAATCAGAGACAACCAGCACACAGCTGACACTCGTTGCCTCTGATTGGGAGTCACTCAGTCAAACATAGAAAATGACGAACTAGAAACACCCAACATAGAAACAGAACACATAGAATGAACACACCCTGGCTCAACATATAGAGTCCCAGAGCCAGGGTGTGACAGTTGTATTCGGCACATGTGACATATTAAAGCTAATTTCCTTGGAATTCTATACATTTTGCCATGTGTAATGTGTATTCATGTGATATTTGAGTGACTCAAACATTACAACAAAATCTATGGGCTAAAAAAGCTATCTAAAAAATTATTGGCATTAATATGGAGTTGGTCCCCCCTTTGCTGCTATAACAGCCTCCACTCTTCTGGGAAGGCTTTACACTAGATGCTGGAACATTGCTGCAGGGACTTGCTTCCATACAGCCACAAGAGCATTAGTGAGGTCGGGCACTGATGTTGGGCGATTAGGCCTGGCTCGCAGTTGGCGTTCCAATTCATCCCAAAAGTGTTCGATGGGGTTGAGGTCAGGGCTCTGTGCAGGCCAGTCAAGTTCTTCCACACCGATCTCGACAAACCATTTCTGTATGGACCTCGCTTTGTGCACAGGGGCATTGTCATGCTGAATCTGGAAAGGGCCTTCCCCAAACTGTTGCCACAAATTTGGAAGCACATAATCGTCTAGAATGTCATTGTATGCTGTAGCGTTAAGATTTCCCTTCACTGGAACTAAGGCGCCTAGCCCAAACCATGAAAAAAAGCCACAGACCATTATTCCTCCTCCACCAAACTTTACAGTTGGCACTATGCATTCAGGTAGGTAGCGTTCTCCTGGCATCCACCAAACCCAGATTCGTCCGTCGGACTGCCAGATGGTGAAGCGTGATCCATCACTCCAGAGAACGCGTTTCCACTGCTCCAGAGTCCAATGGTGGCGAGCTTTACACCACTCCAACCGACGCTTGGCATTGCGCATGGTGATCTTAGGCTTGTGTGCGGCTGCTCGGCCATGGAAACCCATTTCATGAAGCTCCCGACGAACAGTTCTTGTGCTGATGTTGCAGTTTGGAACTCGGTAGTGAATGTTGCAACAGAGGACAGATGATTTTTACACACTTCAGCACTCGGCGGTCCCGTTCTGTGAGCTTGTGTGGCCTACTACTCCGCGGCTGAGCCGTTGTTGTTCCTAGACGTTTCCACTTCACAATAACAGCACTTACAGTTGATCGGGGCAGCTCTAGCAGGGCAGAAATTTGACGCATCCTATGACGGTGCCACGTTGAAAGTCACTGAGCTCTTCAGTAAGACCATTCTACTGCCGGTGTTTGTCTATGAAGATTGCATGGCTGTGTGCTTGATTTTATACACCTGTCAACAACGGGTGTGGCTGAAATAGCCAAATCCACTAATTTGAAGTGGTGTCCACATACTTTTGTATATATAGTGTATATTTATTTATATTTAATGTTTTGGGGGGTGGGACCCCTCAACCCCAGACCGACCCACAGTTTTGAAACCACTGCTCTAAAAGATAGCTTGGCAGAGCTTGGTTTACCCTTCTCCTACACACCCCTACACACTCCTATACACCTACACACTCCTATATACCTACTACACACCCCTACCCTCCGCATATCCGTTACATTGCAGGACAGAACTCTGGATCCTCTTAAAGAGCTGACCCCACAGCAGTGAAAGCTCTATTCTCATCCTCCAGCCCAGAGCCCACTACTACTAATGATGCATTCTCCCAGGCTTTCCCATTAGCACTGTTATGATAACTGACCCTGAGCTGACTGTGGGAGGTGGATGGTGGTGATGAGGCTGTAATGGTGGAACTGTGGATGGGGACGGCAGGGGTAGGGATGGAGAGGGCTGTTGGAATGCTGTGGGGGCTGTGGTTATGGTTTACAGCATAAAAACATAAGAGTGGACCTTATCAACCCCCCTGACTGTCCCTCCACCCTCTCTGTGACTCACATAATACCCTGCCCCCATTTAGCATTGCGGCCACTCACTGTGAACGGGCCTCAGCCAATCCCACTAAAACAAGGCAGACGACAATGATAAATCATGTCATTTGCAATCACCTGCATGATAATGGCACCCTGGCTACCAGTGGAAGGTGGTTGTTTTCTACAATAAAGCCTCTACAGTGCTGGTAAACATCACACAGAGCAACGTGCATCATGGATTCTACATTTCTAACAGGTTTGATCTCATTCATTCATGCAAGACTCCCTGCTGCCCATCAAAGTACACATTACTCTGAGTGAAGGTCTTAAAATCTGGGCATTTCACATACATCAGGCCACCAAGACGAATGGGAAGAAGGCAGCCACCGACAGACACCCAGGTTTCCTAGGCAACCACCATTTGCCAAGATCCATAATGATTTTCCATCAACCTCAAAGCTGTGGGGTACACGGAATCTCACTCACATCCAATGTGATGCAAGCACCCAAACTCATCACAGAGAGAGAAACGCACACAAACACACATACACACTCACACAAACACACACATCACAGCCCTGTTACAGATTCCATACACAACTATCACATTAAGGATGTAATGAAGCAATTGCCTCTTATATTGCTTCCACACCTATTTGAGTGTGATAGGGTGATTCTGGCACTGCTTTGTGACATGACATGTCGCAGGGGGAAAGTGAGGTGCATGTGAATGCTCTCCTCTCAGTGTGAAGCTTACTGAGTCTCACACCACCTGTGGTTGAGCTGTCCATCTGGAGCGAGCAGAGGTTGGTGTCATGATGCTCCCTGACCTCTGACCCCTGTGTTAAGATGTTCTGTTCCATCAAGACAGATTGCACTCTGTGTTATTGTCTTTGTCATCTGTGAAATCATGTTTTTCTGCTGATTATGTCTCTGTAGCTCAACTGGTAGAGCACGGCGCTTGTAACGCCAGGGTAGTGGGTTCGATCCCCGGGACCACCCATACACAAAAAATATATGCACGCATGACTGTAAGTCGCTTTGGATAAAAGCGTCTGCTAAATGGCATATTATTATTATTATTATCAGGTAAAGTGCTGCTCACTCTGATTGTTGACACTACTCTTACTGCCTTCTGGGTCACATGGTAAGTCAAGGTCACTGGTCCAGCCCTGGGCAGCATGGTGGTCAGCAGGTGGTCAAGAGCAGTGGACTGGATGACAGGAGTGTGGGCTCCTGTCCAATAGAAACCTGCTGCTTGAAAAGGAGGAGGCCATGCCAGCATGGTGAAGAGGTGGCAGTAGGACTACCCTGGGCTATCAGATCTTATAACAGTATGATGTTCTCCACTACATCTACCTCCTCCTGAGACTGTCATATTCAATAGTCATGATGTTTAGCTACTGAGCTCTAGTGGTTGGGGCTTCCTGGCTAAGTGTTTCTCCTTTAACCTACAAGGCAAAACCCTGGTTATACAAGGTAGATCAGGGCTCTCCAAGCCTGTTCCTGGAAAGCTACCCTCCTGTAGGTTTTCAATCCAAGCCCAGTTGTAACTGACCTGATTCATCTTATCAACCAGCTACTTATTAGAATCAGGTGCGCTAGATTGGGGTTGAAGCGAAAACCTACAGGACGGTATCTCTCCAGGAACAGAGCCCTGCAGCAGATACTGTATTTTCATAATCTACCATCATACAAGCTCAGCATATATTCAACACAAACTGATATTCTTTCCATCTAACATTCAGTTTCCATCTAACATTCAGTTTGCTGGCCACACACAGACATTGAAGAACTTGTGCATCTCTTACTGCCTCTCCTACTGTAATATTTCATCCACACTCTCCCTCATTTATCTTTGGCCAGGAAAAAGCTTACTAAAAACATTCCCTTCCTTGCCAAACTGTCATTCAGCGTATGTGTATGTAAGTGTGCATGCGTGCATTTGTGTGTGTGTGTGCGTTTGCGTGTGTGTGTGTAAATCCTGTACAGAGTATCTGCTGAGCCTATGTATATCCGGTGCTGAATTGGATGTGTCAGGAGAAACTCACCGCCCCGCCTTAATTAAATGGAGCAGTCTAGTAATTAAATGGATGTCTAAGGGAGCCCTGCTTTAAAAGGGGTGACACTCTTGACGTCTACTGCCTCTCTGTGTGATCAGTGGAGAACCCACAGCCAGGGAGGAGGCTGGAGTTGCTTTGATCTCATTAATGTAGAGAGCTTACGCCCCAACTAGTCAACCAGAATGAGCACTTTAATCCCAATTCAGAGATGAGCTCAGGTGACACCATTTTGAGCAAACATCTTGAAACCCCAAATTCCGGATACACTTTTAACCGTTTCTCAGGGCATCATGTTGGCCATAACATCTCAAATATTCACACACACAAGAGTCAGGATCTGAGAGGAGAGTATTCAGTGAGGCTGTAAAATGGAGCATGACATCACCATGAGATTGAAGAGGTTAACGTTAATAAGCACATTGAAGGTGAATTCTACCATCACAGCAAACCTTTAGTCTGATGATAGCATGAGCAGTTCTGTTCTGACCTTCAGAAGTCCTTCTCTGCTGATGTTTTATGAATGGGGATGAGAGGTGTGTGTTCTCGCTCCAACCCCTCTCGCTGTCCTCCATCCTTCTCTAGTGCGTCTTGAGAATACGACAAGAACATTAGTGCTACTATCCATGTAAACTACAGCCCTGAACAGCTCTCTCAACCCTTTGTCCAGGGAGGCCACTACTCTTTATTGAGACCGCATGTCTATGTGATGGGGAATGGGACTGTCCAAGACAAAAGAAAAGCTATAGAAAATGGTGCTTGGTTTACCTCTCTTCCAATCCTTCTACTACAAGCATTCACATTTTCTTTATTTCTCTCTCTCTCTCTCTCTCTCTCACTCTCTCTCTCTCTCTCTCTCTCTCTCGCTCTCTCTCTCTCTCTGTCTCCCTTTCTCTCTCTATTTCTCCCCTCCCCCAGCCCCTTCCCATATCCCTCCACTTTAGGAAACCTTGTCATCATTGCCATGGAAACAGGGGGACAACAGTAGGTTGTCAGGCAATGCCTGGGGGCTGGGCATCTCACTCTCTCTACCCCACTCATCCTTTATTCTTCTTATCCCTCTTCTTCCTCTCTCTCGCTGTCGTTTACTCACATATCAAATCATTCTCTCCATCCACCAATTCCCAATACCAGATGTATCCCTGCTGAATCAACTCCAACAGAGAAGCGATTGGTGATAAAATAAAAAAATTAGTCTGCTTTTGTCAGCCCTTTCCATGCATGTCACTGACCTGCTGCATGAGATTACTGCTGATGTCGCTGGCCTGGCCTACAGACAGCACAGACAGCACAGGCAACAGACCGGGAGCACTGCTCTAGTCTGTCCTCCTTGATAATTGCAGGCCAGGAAAAAGGCAGATTGCATTAGATAGGGGCCGGCCACTGGCACTCGCAATTACTCCCATGATCTCTCCGTCTCTTCTTTCCCAAGATCAAAACTACTCCGTGGCCAGCACCGTTAAAGCAGCCTGTCATGTCAGCCTCATAACTAAAGCTGGGCCTGAGAGATGGCTCATTTGAACAGGGCCTTGCTTTGATGTGGGGGAGGATATGTGGAATTCGTCAAAACATGCCACTACTGTTTTCCATTCAATTATCCAACAGCCTCTGTGCTTTAGAACTCTGCATACAACAGAAGACTTTGTGGAACAGACTAGAAGTCAATGTCCTATTAAACAAAACATATGGAGGAAGAACAAACAAACAGCTCTGGACCAATCAACTGATTCGCCATAAAAAGATCACAGAGAGAGTGTATGAATGTACAGTTAGTAAATGGTGTGGATGAACTATACTGAAGAAAAATATAAACGCAACGTGTAAAGTGTTGGTCCCCTGTTTCATGAGCTGAAATAAAAGATCCCAGAAGTTTTCCATATGCACAAAAACCTTATTTTTCTCAAATTCTGTGCACAAATTTGTTTACTTCCCTGTTAGTGAGCATTTCTCCTTTGCCATGATAATCCATCCACCTGACAGGTGTGGCATATCAAGAAGCTGATTAAACAGCACGATCATTACACAGGTGCACCTTGTGCTGGGGACAATAAAAGGTGACTCTAAAATGTGCAGTTTTGTCTCACAACACAATGCCACAGATGTCTCAAGTGTTGGGGGGAGGGCTGAGAAGTATTTATGTCTGTAATAAAGCCCTTTTGTGAGGAAAAACTCATTCTGATTGGCTGGGCCTGGCTGCCCCGTGGGTGAGCTCCCAAGTGGGTGGGCCTATGCCCTCCCAGGACCACCGCTGGCTGCGCCCCTGCACAGTCATGTGAAATCCATAGATTCGGGCCTAATTTATTTATTTCAATTTACTGATTTCCTTATATGAACTATAACTCAGTAAACATTTTGAAATTGTTGCATGTTGCGTTTATATTTTTGTTCAGTATATAATGATATTCCTATAATCTTTTAATGTTGTGGCCAGTTCCACTGCATTTTTTCATTGTTCTCCTCTAATCAGGGACTGATTTAGACCTGGGACACCAGGTGTGTGCAATTATGGTTAGGTAGAACAGAAAACCAGCAGGCTCCGGACCTCATACGGTAAGAGTTGAATACCACTGCTATATAGTCTTGTGACCAGTGAAACTGCTCTGACAGCATATGATGTAACTAACTCCACACCAGGGGAGACACCTACTTTTTCTCACTTATACTTAGGTGTAAACGTGTGTGTGAGTGTGTGTGTGCTTGTTTGTGGTTGTGTGTGTGTGCTGACCGGCCTAACCCTCATGTTAAATGCTCTGAGGAGGAGTTTGAATCATTTTAAATCACTGTGTCTTTTCAAGACTAAACGATGCACAGAACACCATAGTTCTGAAGGACTGGCTGAAGTTTCCAGAAGAGTATATAGGACTCAGGAGCAGCCTGTAGAGCAGACGACAACCGGGCGGCAGGTAGCCTAGTGGTTAGAGCGGTGAGCCAGCATCTTGGGTCCAACGGGAAAAATCTGGCGGGAAGTGAGCTGGCAAGTCAAATTTCGGTTGGACCTTGTTTGTAATTGACCAATAAAGTGATCTTAATCTTAAAAGAGCTGAATCAGGCTTTCATTCTGACAGGTTAATGCAGCTCCCAGGCAGAGCCACACTGTAAAATGGATACTACTGACTCCATGTGTCTACTTCCTTTACATTTTGGCCATCTCACACAGTCTCTGTGCTGTAGAAAGTGTTGTGATTGATGTATGTATATACGCTTTAAGGAAACTGCATTGACGTATTGTTGGAGTGGGGAGTGCCACTCTTTCTCGCTCTTATCCCAGGGCCTATATAGTACAACACGCCCTTCAACACCCAAAGTGGATGTGGAGGACAGGCAGTGTTTGATTAAAAATGATGGGTTAGCCAAGTTGGACCAAAACACCAGGAATCAATCCCTAAATAATACCCCGTGCTATCTGAGCCAAGAGGCCTTTCTTCCTCCCTCTCTTCTCTTCCACTGATGAAACACTATCTCTATTGATCCTTCATTACTCTGTTTGCAACCAAGCACGACGCGACACAGCAGAATGCCAGGGTGGAAATACACTGTTTTTCCTCAGCACGAACACACACACATTTTGTAATTCATTAAACAAACATCTAAAAATAATAGGACCCAGTAATTTACAGGGAAGTGGCTGACTGATGGCTTCAAGATGCAATTAGCAGTGAACAGCCAAGCCAAGCCATCATCACCTACCATGATTTAATGACTGCATCCATCCGCTCTCACAAAGTTTGGATTGATCCATCTGAATTACTAACCTGCGGAATCAACGCAACAATGTGCTGTCCATGATTATTACGTTATAGTATATGCTACCATAATGGATTGCAGTAAAAAGGGGACATATCTTTTTCTGCCGTTTATTTCTGACTCTGTAAGGGCGGGACAGTCTTTCTCATCACAGAGTGAACACATCTAACACATCTAAATAATGACTACCATCGCAGCTGGCATCCAGAGGCGCGGAGATGAAAGCCAGTCAGTCACTGAGTTATGCTGTGAGTCGCAGAGCCCAATCAAGGCCTCATGGTAGACCTAACCACATAACACAAGAGACATACAGAGCCGCTGTGTTCCTCTGTAGACACACACAAACACACACAGGCCCAGTGGCTGATCCGTCAGTGAGTGGGGTAATGTTCTCACTTACACATCACCCCCCACCGGGGGCAGGAGCTGAGGGGATGGGACAGGCCCCGTGAAGAGGAGATTAGAGGGGAAGCGACAAGCGGCAGCACCCACAGGGCACAGCCAGGCCTGCTGTTGTTCTGTTCCTCTCCTTTCCTTTCATCTCCTCTCCTTTCCTCTCCTCTACCTCTCCCTGCCTCGCTCCTTCACCCACAGGACACAGTCAAGCCTGCTATTGTTCTGTTCTGTTCTGTTCCCCTCTTCTCCTCTACCTCTCCCTCACTCCTTCATGTCCTCACACACACTGTGGACCCTAGGCCACTACCTGTACCGCCTGCCACAGTAGCTCAGCATGCACAGCAGAGCAGGTACACTGAACTGCCTGAAGCGCAGGAGAGGGAAAAGCAGTGGAGGAGAAACTGATTTCATTTGTTTACACAATCCAACAATTGGGCTGTTTGCGCTCTGGATGGGGTAGTCTAGTCAGACAGGGATGCAGAATGGTTACCAGAAGTGAACTGTGGTACAGAATAAGTAGTGCTAGATGCGCTTTGAGGAGAGGACACAGGTCTGAGATAGGTACCCATGCAGATCTATTACTGTAGGCGTTCTGTAAAACACTGTTGCGGTGAGCCTCTGTAACACTCTGGCTCTATGGACGTTTATATTGAGCCAGGGTTGTTCATTTTCTTGTGTTGGGTGTATTTCATTTGGTGGTGTTGGTTATGGGTGAGTCTCATTTTGTTTGTGTCATGTGGTGATTGGTCGATGACTCCCAATCAGAGGTAACGAGTGTCAGCTGTCGGCTCGTTATCTCTGATTGGGAGCCATATATATTCGGTGTGTTTTTTCCTTTGTGTTGTGGGTTATTGTTTCTTTGTAGCTGTTAGTCGTATTTCCAGTTTAGAACGTCACGTATTGTTATTTGTTGTTTTCTTCGTGGTTGCTTTAATTAATAAAGTCATCATGTTCACTCGCAACGCTGCGCTTTGGTCCAATCCTTCAGACGATCGTGACAGAATAACCCACCAAAAGAGGACCAAGCAGCGTAACAAGCGGCAACAGGACCTACCTCCAACGGAGTCATGGACATGGGAGGAGATACGGGCTGGAAAGGGTCCTTGGCCACAAATGGAGGAATATCACCGCCCTCGTGAAGAGCTGGAGGCGGCTGCAGCCGAGAGGAGGTGGTACGAGGAGGCAGCGCGGAGTCGAGGCTGGAAGCCCGTGGTTACTCCCCAAAAAATTTTTTGGGGGGGGCACATGGCTTGGGCGCCTGGGCAGCAGGAGGCTGCCACAGGTAGAGCTGGAGAGAAGGCATTCGGATTACGGGAGCCATTGGCGAGTGGAAGGAGGGAAGTTGTTGTGGCACGGCATGAGAGACTGAAGTGTGTTCCCAGTCTGGTCCGGTCCATTCTTGATCCCCAGTTAAGGCCAGTGGTGGGTGTTCCCGGTTCGGGCCGGTCTGTTCCTACTCCACGCACCAGGTCCACGATGTGCGTCGCCAGCCGGCCAGAGTCTGCCGTCTGTTCTAGGGCGTCTGAAATGCCCGTCTGCCAAGCGCTGCATAAGCCGCCCGTCTGTACTGAGCCTGCAAAGCCGTCCGTCTGCCATGAGCCTGCAGAGCCGTCCGCCAGACAGAAGCAGACACCTGCTATGGAATCAGCAGGAGCCGACGCAGCCCATACTAGACTGGAAGCTCAGGTTCGGAACCAGAAAGAGCAGATCCTGCAGATGGGAGCCGCCCTGCTGGAGGTGATGACTGCTATCCGAGGCTGGGGTCCGCCTCCACCACCAGTCTCCCAGCCAGCACCATCAGCCAGCCATGAGCAGCCAGATCCGTCAGTCAGCCATGAGCAGCCAAATCCGTCAGCCAGCCATGAGCAGCCAGACCCGTCAGCCAGCCATGAGCAGCCAGATCCGTCAGCCAGCCATGAGCAGCCAGACCCGTCAGCCAGCCATGAGCAGCCAGACCCGTCAGCCAGCCATGAGCAGCCAGATCCGTCAGCCAGCCATGAGCAGCCAGATCCGTCAGCCAGCCATGAGCAGCCAGACCCGTCAGCCAGCCATGAGCAGCCAGATCCGTCAGCCAGCCATGAGCAGCCAGACCCGTCAGCCAGCCATGAGCAGCCAGACCCGTCAGCCAGCCATGAGCAGCCAGACCCGTCAGCCAGCCATGAGCAGCCAGATCCGTCAGCCAGCCATGAGCAGCCAGATCCGTCAGCCAGCCATGAGCAGCCAGATCCGTCAGTCAGCCATGAGCAGCCAGATCCGTCAGCCAGCCATGAGCAGCCAGATCCGTCAGCCAGCCAGGATCAGCCAGAGCCGGCCAGCCAGGATCCGCCAGAGCCGTCCAGCCAGGATCAGCCAGAGCCGGCCAGCCAGGATCCGCCAGAGCCGGTCAGCCCGGATCCGCCAGAGCCGTCCCGCCAGGATCCGCCAGAGCCGTCCAGCCAGGATCCGCCAGAGCCGTCCAGCCAGGATCCGCCAGGGCTGTCCCGCCAGGATCAGCCAGAGCCGTCCAGCCTGGATCCGCCAGAGCCGGCCAGCCAGGATCCGCCAGAGCCGGTCAGCCCGGATCCGCCAGAGCCGTCCCGCCAGGATCCGCCAGAGCCGTCCAGCCTGGATCCGCCAGAGCCGTCCAGCCTGGATCCGCCAGAGCCGTCCCGCCAGGATCCGCCAGAGCCGTCCCGCCAGGATCCGCCAGAGCCGTCCCGCCAGGATCCGCCGGAGCCAGCCGGCCAGGATCCGCCATCTAGTCCTGTACTGCCCTTCAGCCCGGTGCTGCCCCTTAGTCCGGTGCTGCCCCTGAGTCCGGTGCCGCCCCTTAGCCCGGTGCTGACCCGTAGTCCGGTACTGCCTCTTAGCCCGGTGCTGCCCTTTAGTCCGGTGCTGCCCCGTAGTCCGGTACTGCCCCTTAGCCCGGTGCTGCCCCTTAGTCCTGTACTGCCCTTTAGTCCGGTACTGCCCCGTAGTCCGGTGCTGCCCCTTGTCCCGGTGCTGCCCCTTATCCCGGTGCTGCCCCTTAGTCCGGTGCTGCCCCTTAGTCCGGTACTGTCCCGTAGTCAGGTGCCGCCCCTGAGTCCGGTGCCGCCCCTTAATCCAGTGGGGTTGAGTTGGGGGGTGGTCATGAGGAAGGGAGGACGGAAGCAGAGAGTGACTAAGGTGGGATGGGGACCACGACCAGAAGCAGAACCGCCACCGTGGACAGACGCCCACCCAGACCCTCCCCTAGACTGTATGCTGGTGCGCCCGGAGTTCGCACCTTTAGGGGGGGGTACTGTAACACTCTGGCTCTATGGACGTTTATATTGAGCCAGGGTTGTTCATTTTCTTGTGTTGGGTGTATTTCATTTGGTGGTGTTGGTTATGGGTGAGTCTCATTTTGTTTGTGTCATGTGGTGATTGGTCGATGACTCCCAATCAGAGGTAACGAGTGTCAGCTGTCGGCTCGTTATCTCTGATTGGGAGCCATATATATTCGGTGTGTTTTTTCCTTTGTGTTGTGGGTTATTGTTTCTTTGTAGCTGTTAGTCGTATTTCCAGTTTAGAACGTCACGTATTGTTATTTGTTGTTTTCTTCGTGGTTGCTTTAATTAATAAAGTCATCATGTTCACTCGCAACGCTGCGCTTTGGTCCAATCCTTCAGACGATCGTGACAGCCTCTCCTAGGGAGTTGGTTTTAAGAGCCTCTCATTGTTGTAGAAAGTTGAGCAGCAATTTGAACAGAGCACTGGTGTTTTCACTCAAATTGCAGCTTTACCCGAGAGCCAAGTAGTATAATGCTACTGCTGTGGGTACAGGATCAACGAGGTGGAACAGAGTTCTCCCAGCCCCATTTACAACCCGCATACCTTTTATAGTCTACTGTGTTTATGAAAAATGTCAACATGTTTGTGTGTGAGAGTACATGTGCTGATAGAAATAAAATATACTAGATTTGAATTAGGAAGCTACTAAATAGCATAACTATCACATAATGCTATCAGTAAGTTCAACTAAAGTTAAGATTACGCGCCACTTCAAAAGCTATTTCCATAAAGGGACAAATTGACTGGTTCCTTATAAGGTCTTGCAACCTGAGTGCATACGTACATAATCTTTATAATGGCCCTGTTTGCACCTATGTAGTTGTAGTTTCTATAATGGCATGGAAGGTGCCTCAGGACGGTATTAACATTCAATATCATATGCAAGACTGATCATGTGACTAACACACACACTCCGCTATGAATGTAAATAAATGGTCAATGTATGCAGATTAGAGGGCTTAAAACTGCTATACTGTACACTGTACACATGTTTGTTGCCACAGGGCAGGCCAACTATAAGGTTATCGAAATCTTCCAAACCGTAGTGGGAAACCTAACCATAATTTACATATCATGTAAATGTGTTAGAAACAAACTAGTTTATGATCTGTAACAAACTAAAAATACCATGCCTGTTGTGATCAAATGTAACCATTGACATTTGAAGATGAAAGAAAATCATTGATTATTTTCGTGATTAATTCAATGGTTCCAAATAGAGGAGAGTGTGTGGTAGACTTGTTGTAAATCTTCCCCTCACTAGCTCTGAAATCATAAACCACTGATACTGCAGGGAATTTCTTAAAACGTTATATTTCCATTGCTGTCCAATTTCAATAGTGGCAGAGAAGCAAACCTACACTTAAAATATTGTTTTGGTCAAATTTCTGCCTCTGTGGTTTTGCTTGGTGTGTGGGAATTTCAGAAAGATTTGGGTTTTGGTTTTAGGGTTTTCTTTTAACTTGGGAAATCCCAAGTCACATATGATGTCTCTAGTTATTTCACTAAGGCTGCTGCTGCTATCGCTTTACACTGTTTAACCAATGAAAATGTAATCTGACAATAATGTAATCTCATTTGGATCCCCTGAAGCGTCCGGTAAACTCTCTGCTGAACAGAACACAACAACACCTCGCCTCACACACTGAGCCTCTGTCTTAACTAGCTACTATCTCTCTGAGGTCTCAAACTGCTATTTCTCTGAGCCTCAGGCCGCACAACAAGGGACATATATTGAGACAGGAGAAACGGAAAAATACGATTATCTTGGTTTTTCACTGTGTCAACTGAAGAGAATAACAGGAAAGGACCCATCAGCGCTGTCATTAACAGTGGCCTTATTTAACATCCTTTAAAATGATTATAAACTCACTAATGACCCCTTTCGGCCTGTGGTGTGCATCCTTGTCAACATAGGTATCATTTCATTACTGACCACGCTCCAGACAGAACACTAAAGAGCAACGTGACCTAGCGCAGAAGAGGCCACTAATGTAGCTGCGGCAAGGGCTCTCACAGCTACACTAATTACAGTTTATTATAATTATAGGTAGTGTTCCTAAAAGCAGGGCTGCTGTGTTAAAGACAGACAGCAGGGATTCTGTCCTTCCTGAGTGTGTATCACTATCCACAAGCAAAGCCATTTGCAGAACCAGCTAACAGAATCGCCAATTAAAGCCTAAAGGGTGGGCTGGGCTAAACTAAGGAGATATTTTTCATAATCTTAAAGTTATAAGCACATTCCTTGCCGCACACAAATCTTAACAAACAAACTAAAGTCATTGTATGAGTTTGTGTCCCTGTGTGTCCCTGTGTTAGTGTGTGTATCCCTGTGTGTGTTAGTGTGTGTGTCCCTGTGTCCCTGTGTGTGTATCCCTGTGTGTCCCTGTGTGTGCGTTAGTGTGTGTGTGTTAGTGTGTGTCCCTGTGTGTGTGTGTGTGTCCCTGTGTGTGTGTGTGTCCCTGTGTGTCCCTGTGTGTGTGTTAGTGTGTGTCTCTGTGTGTGTGTATCCCTGTGTGTCCCTGTGTGTGTGTTAGTGTGTGTGTCCCTGTGTGTTCCTGTGTGTGTGTTAGTGTGTGTCTCTGTGTGTGTGTGTATCCCTGTGTGTCCCTGTGTGTGTGTCCCTGTGTGTCCCTGTGTGTGTGTTAGTGTGTGTGTCCCTGTGTGTGTGTGTATCCCTGTGTGTGTGTTAGTGTGTGTCCCTGTGTGTGTGTGTGTATCCCTGTGTGTCCCTGTGTGTGTGTTAGTGTGTGTGTCCCTGTGTGTGTATCCCTGTGTGTCCCTGTGTGTGTGTTAGTGTGTGTGTCCCTGTGTGTGTGTCCCTGTGTGTCCCTGTGTGTGTGTTAGTGTGTGTGTCCCTGTGTGTGTGTCCCTGTGTGTCCCTGTGTGTGTGTTAGTGTGTGTGTCCCTGTGTGTCCCTGTGTGTGTGTTAGTGATTCACTCCCGAGTGGCGCAGTGGTCTAAGGCACTGCATCGCAGTGCTAGCTGTGCCACTAGAGATCCTGGTTCGAATCCAGGCTCTGTCGTAGCCGGCCGTGACCGGGAGACCCATGGGGCGTCGCACAATTCGTCCAGGGTAGGGGAGGGAATGGCCGGCAGGGATGTAGCTCAGTTGGTAGAGCATGGTGTTTGCAACGCCAGGGTTGTGGGTTCGATTCCCACGGGGGGCCAGTATGAAAAAAAATCAAAACATTTACAAATATAATGTACGCACTCACTAACTGTAAGTCGCTCTGGATAAGAGCGTC
The DNA here is from genome assembly GCF_964263955.1 of Coregonus lavaretus. Lineage (NCBI taxonomy): Eukaryota > Metazoa > Chordata > Actinopteri > Salmoniformes > Salmonidae > Coregonus > Coregonus lavaretus. The sequence continues at coordinate 41,723 of NW_028156349.1, forward strand.
TACTAAAATGTAAAATGTAGTGTGTGTGTGTTAGTGTGTGTGTCCCTGTGTGTGTGTGTGCTCTACCTATGTCAACCAGGCAACAGGGTACGCAAGATGTGATTTGTCATTTTCCCATTAATTTTTTATTTGTTTTCACTATTAATACAGTAGGTCTCCATCGAGTCATTTCATTGATTCTCTCACTTAGAGAACATCACAGTAGTGTGGACAGATACAAGGGCACTCATATCATCACACACATCTTAACAAACAACTATCTAGTCATTATTAGCCATACTACTTAAAAACTATTTTATTGTAATTTATTAAAGTAATGAGTATCAATAATGACTGAATTACCACCAATAAACTCTTGCCAAAAAACATTAGCTCTCACTGCTATTGAGCCCACAGTGGTCTGACTGGCTAAATACTGGTTCACAATCTTTGTGTATCAATAACCACGTTTCCATCCACAGTTGTTATGTGAATAAAGTCATACTGTATAAAAATAAATCACAACAGCTGTGATGGAAACAGGAAGTTTCGGTACAATGTTATAAATGCAGACAGATTATTTGTTAATTCAACATGGTGGGATCTTTTCGTGTCTGTAAAATTAATTATGTGAGAAATGGCGGTGGAAATGCCTTTATACGCAAATATTGATATAACAACAATCTTATTGAAGAAAACTTGGAGTCATGCAATGACATGGTGTGTGGTCCTCCCACTACAACTCGGGAAAACATGCAGTTTATTAGGCTACAGATTAAATTAGTTATAATGAACTTCACAGCGTGGTGAAAGTGCACGATGATCTTGATGCTCCTTTCCAACAAATATTGAGGGTCTTGTGACCAAACACTATTATATTGTGGGGAGAAATGAGGATTCTCAGGTTCTTTTCTATTATTCGTTTTATTTCTCCAAGCTCTTAGCCTACATTATACACTGTGCAAATAATATCATTATTTTCTGAATTCATAAATAAAAATGCATCTTTGACTGACAACCCATTTCACAGCCACCTCCTGCTAAGTACTGTATATTCCGAGACAAACAGAATAACTAGGTTACCGACAGACAGTGTCAGCTGAAATAGTGTTTATGAACCTTTAAAAGTCTTGTGAAAAACACAACTTACTATTGCTATTGCTGGAATAACATTTATGGTTCACTCTGACATCACACTCACTCACTCACACTCACACACACACACACACACACACACACACACGCCAGTACACACAAAGGCAGAACAACTCTACGACATCAGCCCAGGATCCATTTAACAAGGTGAGTTGAGCCGAACTGAGCTGAGCTGCAGTCCACTAACATGAGCCAGATGCTATAAGAGAAGCCCATGCAACCACACAATGATACTATGAGACAGGATGATAATCTTGAGAAAACATGGCTGGGTGTGAGGTGATAAACAGACATGTGCAAAGCCTAAACCCCCTCCCCCTACCACCCATCTCTATCAGCTCAGTGAGTTAGACTGAGACACACACACACACACACACACACACACATACTGATCTCAGCGCTGAGCTCAATTTATAAAAGTGCCCCCACAAATCAATGTGCATCAGCTTTTGAGAAAACAGTATCGGTGTTCCTACGCATTTCCATTAAAAAATTGGCCTTTTGGGAGGCTTGTGTAATTTGATCTATTGATCCAAACACTAGCAGAACTAATCTATTGCAATGAATCACTGTTTGAGCAGTAACCGAAATATTGCAAACTTGCTTTAGCTTTAAAAAGCAAATATATCATCTTCACTAGGATAGTATGAAGTGGCGTGGGACAAGATACAATATTGTAGAAACACAAGTGCATGGACAGGACACACACTTACTAACATACACATGCATGCACACACACACAAATATACACAATCACATTATCCACAGAGATCATACCAGACATTGGGCAACACATTCATTCCATATTGTCAAATGATAAATGGATTATCCCTTTAAATCCAATAGAAACTCAACTTAGTGGTCAAATATCTGGTGTATCTTTTGCACTGCAGTTGACACACATTGTGTAATTTCAACAGTTTTTACTTAGGTGACTATTTAGGTGATTGAGATAATCCTAGTGCTAGTTTTCCAATATTATACTGTACGTACTAGATATCCAAGTAGTTTGAGTGTCTTTGAAAAAAATGTTTTTCTTGCATCTGAGATATCGAGATAGATGTTAAATAGTGCAAAGGGCCATGGGGGAATCTAGTGGTCTGTCACAAATGTGAGTTTCCAGTTCACTGCATATACAGTAACAATTCCAGGTTCCATTCTGTAACCTTGACTTCTTCAACTTGACTGGGCCAAGTTTGGCGAACTCTAATTTCACAGGGTTTTGTATATGATATGTCTGCACACAGCGCTGGGGAACAGCCTACAACTGGACTTTGATTCTTAAAGAGAGAGTAAAGCCTTGTGAAAATGGCAAGAGGTGATATTTTATTGTTTTAACAGCAAAGTTACAAAGCAAGAGCAGGAAGTTGGTTGGGTGATCAACCGTTTCTTATCCAGTTCTCCCTGACGTGGCCTCCCTTTTCCTGTCATAGTTTGACAATTATTTCCTAAGATTCCCCTTGCCATTAAGGAACGCTACCAGCAGCACAGGAGTTAACCATTCTTGACAAAGCCGTGAAACAGTCAGTGATGATGTTTGGGTTTTTACAATACAACCACATAATAAAGTTGATTTGACTGCTATAAAGGTGTTACAAAGGTTGCGTGATCTATTAGGCTGGGGTCAAATAATGTCCACTGATGGCACTATAGAGTCCACAATAGCTTCCACCATTGTTCTAGATTAAAACATCAGCTGGCCACTGAGACAGCAGCATCAGTGGGTGTAAAGATTCCATATTCCCTGCAAACAATGTGTGAGGGTGCTAATGATGACAGCCCTGTCAACACGTCTCTTCACACAGTTCACACATACTTGTGTTGTGTCACTCTCGATGAGTCACCCTGCCTGCAGCCCAAAATAAACCATATCCCTCCTCTCTCTAATAACACCGTCTCTACCATTGGTCTGCTAATGCCTGACTGTGTCCCTGGTTTTCCTGTCCTCAACCATAGGTTGGTTCCATCTTTAAAGTCACAATTTTTGGAACATACTCTTTTGGAACACAAAGATAAGATCTCAAAACAATTCAACACTAAGTACTTCTACCTCTTTTTCTGAAGAACACAACAAGAGCTATAGCTTAATTACACATTGTAACAAAGAGAGGGCACATACACCACAGTGCAGGGAGAGAGAGAGGGGGGGGGGCAAGAGAGAGAGAGGGAGAGATAAAGAGAGAGACAGAGAGAGAGAGAGAGAGAGAGAGAGAGACAGAGACAGAGAGAGGGAGAGAGAGAGAGAGACAGAGACAGAGAGAGGGAGAGAGAGAGGGTGATATGAAGCATCCTTCCCCATTGTGACAGATTAATCAGTCTGCTGCCCTGTGGGACTCCCCTAGAGAAGCCTCCTCCACCACCCTCCTCCCCGCCCTACGGAGAGGTGGCCATGGCAGCACAGTGGGCGTGTGAGGGGGGCAGGGCCAAACGCTGGCACTCACCCGTGACAAATGCAGCGTGTGCAGGCCTGTGTCCCCCTGATCTTGATCCCTGCAGGCAGAGAGAGAGAGGCAGGAGGTGTGGAGCCATCCTTCTCTGTCAGGGGAGAACACAGGGCTACTATCCCTCAATCACCTCCACCACCACTCTATCTTCTCCTCCACCTGAGATCCACATGCTAGCATAATCATAATCATACATCACACCAGGTGTAATATAAATCACAGATCACCTCTTATCTCTTCTCAAACTATCCTTTCAGATCAAATACGCCACCAATAGATATCATGTTTACCTGGTTGATGTGTAAAAGTGCCTGTTGCCTGGTCAAAGTGTTAAAGCAGTGTGTGTAGGCCTCCTATACAGTAGCCAAAGTCAGTGGGGCGGCAGTGGAGGGGGCAAAGGAAGAGGAAGCTTTACGCTGGTCTTCAGCAGGGCTGTCTGTCTGTCATCCTGTGTGTGCGTCTGTCTGTCTCTCACTGTCACTTCTCTGTGGGTCACAGTCTCTGGCCCCACTGGGGTTGGCCTTTCTAAAAGCCACACCTCACAAGTCCATTCAGAAGCAGCTCATTCCATCATTCTAGACAGGCATCCACAGGAGAGAGGGAGGGAGGGAGGGGCAGAAAGAGAGACAATGAGGCAGGAGAGAGCGAGAAATGTCAGAAAATAGAGAACCGTTTTGAGTCTCAATATCAAGAGCTGCCTCTGTTTGAATTCAAACACAGCGGAAATACGCACACGAATGAGATACACACAACAATACCTCACCAAAGGCAAGATGCCATATTGTCATAGATTTTTTGCTCCCAGGTTTTGAAATTCCTCTTCGCAGCACACAACAAATAAGATCTCTGCATCTCCAGCCATAAACGTACAGTACCAGTCAAAGGTTTGGACAGACCTACTCATTCAAGGGTTTTTCTTTTTTTTACTATTTTCTACATTGTATAATAATAGTGAAGACATCAAAACTATAAAATAACACATATGGAATCATGTACAGTCGTGGTCAAAAGTTTTAAAGTCCAAAAAAGTGTTAAACAAATCAAAATATATTTTATATTTCAGATTCTTCAAATAGACACCCTTTGCCTTTATGACAGCTTTGCACACTCTTGGCATTCTCTCAACCAGCTTCACCTGGAAAGCTTTTCCAACAGTCTTGAAGGAGTTCCCACATATGCTGAGCACTTGTTGGCTGCTTTTCCTTCACTCTGCCGTCCGACTCCTCCCAAACCATCTCAATTGGGTTGAGGTCGGGGGATTGTGGAGGCCAGGTCATCTGATGCAGCACTCCATCACTCTCCTTCTTGGTAAAATAGCCCTTGCACAGCCTGGAGTTGTGTTGTGTCATTGTCCTGTTGAAAAACAAATGATACTCCCACTAAGCCCAAACCAGATGGGATGGCGTATCACTGCAGAATGCTGTGGTAGCCATGCTGATTAAGTGTGCCTTGAATTCTAAATAAATCACAGACAGTGTCACCAGCAAAGCACCCCCACACCATAACACCTCCTCCTCCATGCTTTATGGTGGGAACCACACATGCAGAGATCATCCGTTCACCCACACCACGTCTCACAAAGACACGCGGTTGGAACCAGAAATCTCCAATTTGGACTCCAGACCAAAATAACACATTTCCACCGGTCTAATGTCCATTGCTCGTGTTTCTTGGCCCAAGCAGGTCTCTTCTTCTTATTGGTGTCCTTTAGTAGTGGTTTCTTTGCAGCAATTCGAGCATGAAAGCCTGATTCACACAGTCCCCTCTGAACAATTGATATTGAGATGTGTCTGTGACTTTGTTATAGTGTGGACAGTATATAAATAATTACATTGAATATGTGTTGTACTTACCTGCAGTATAGTATGATTACTATTCATGTGTTAATATTGGCATTGACCGTGACCTTTCCCCTTTGATGATGCCATCACCCAGAGTCAGATCCGTTCAATGCGACTCTACCACAGGTTTAGTGGGCTGTATCGTTTTGCTGTATTTGTACCGTTTGTACATGGCTGTACACCTTTTATTTCTTAGGTTGAAAGTAAAGGAAAGTAATATTGAAATGCGTGTAGGCATTCCTTGTCAAGTTACTACAGACTTAAACTCTGTGAAGCATTTATTTGGGCTGCAATTTCTGAGGCTGGTAACTCTAATGAACGTATCCTCTGCAGCAGAGGTAACTCTGGGTCTTCCATTCCTGTGGCGGTCCTCATGAGAGCCAGTTTAATCATAGCGCTTGATGGTTTTGCGACTGCACTTGAAGAAACTTTCAAAGTTCTTTACATTTTCTGTATTGACTGACCTTCATGTCTTAATGATGGACTGTCGTTTGTCTTTCTTTATTTGAGCTGTTCTTGCCATAATATGGACTTGGTATTTTACCAAATAGGGCTATCTTCTGTATACCCCCCCTATCTTGTCACAACACAACTGATTGGCTCAAACGCATTAAGAAGGAAAGAAATTCCACAAATTAACTTTTAAGAAGGCACCTGTTAATTGAAATGCATTCCAGGTGACTACCTCATGAAGCTGGTTGAGAGAATGCCAAGAGTTTGCAAAGCTGTCATCAAGGTGGCTATTTGAAGAATCGCAAATATAAAATATATTTTGATTTGTTTAACACTTTTTGGGTTACTACAGTCGGGTCAAAAGTTTTGAGAATGACACAAATATTAATTTTCACAAAGTCTGCTGCCTCAGTTTTTATGATGGCAAAAAGGGCTTCACAGGCAAGGATATTGCTGCTAGTAAGATTGCACCTAAATCAACCATTTATCGGATCATCAAGAACTTCAAGGAGAGAGGTTAAATTGTTGTGAAGAAGGCTTCAGGGTGCCCAAGAAAGTCCAGCAAGCGCCAGGACCGTCTCCTAAAGTTGATTCAGCTGCGGGACACCACCAGTGCAGAGATTGCTCAGGAATGGCAGCAGGCAGGTGTGAGTGCATCTGCACGCACAGTGAGACGAAGACTTTTGGAGGATGGCCTGGTGTCAAGAAGGGCAGCAAAAAAGCCACTTCTCTCCAGGAAAATCATCAGGGACAGACTGATATTCTGCAAAAGGTACAGGGATTGGACTGCTGAGGACTGGGGTAAAGTCATTTTCTCTGATGAATCCCCTTTCCGATTGTTTGGGGCATCCGGAAAAAAGCTTATCCGGAGAAGACAAGGTGAGCGCTACCATCAGTCCTGTGTCATGCCAACAGTAAAGCATCCTGAGACCATTCATATGTGGGGTTGCTTCTCAGCCAAGGGAGTGGGCTCACTCACAATTTTGCCTAAGAACACAGCCATGAATAAAGAATGGTACCAACACATCTTCCGAGAG
>NW_028156348.1:0-22500 GCF_964263955.1 Coregonus lavaretus
CTCTGTTTTTATAGACACTTCATCCATTTTGTCTGGAAAGGATTATCCTGTTATGTGTGTTGCACAACTCACTGAATGAATTCATAGCTATATTCCATTGCTTTGCTTTCTAAATAGAGAGATTTCCATTTTAATCTATGGGTTTGTTCCGACTAGTTCCGATTTTTTTAGTTGTTGTTCAGATTACTGATGAGCGAGAAAGAGAGAAGAAATCAACTTATTTTCCAGTGAGTCAACTTAGTAGGAGTTGTACTGATATGGGTCAGCGTGCTGTGCTGTCTCCCAGTAGAGGATAGGGAGGTAGATAGATACTGTAGAAGGATGTTGTGTCCCAGTTAATGAGGAAAAATCACACCCACACAAACATACACTACCGTTCAAACATTTGTGGTTACTTAGAAATGTCCTTGTTTTCCATGAAAACATACATGAAATGAGTTTGAATAGGAAATATAGCAAAATGAATAGGAAATGTAGTCATTGACAAGGTTAGAAATAATGATTTTTAATTTAAATAATAATTGTGTCCTTCAAACTTTGCTTTCGTCAAAGAATCCTCCATTTGCAGTAATTACAGCCTTGCAGACCTTTGGCATTCTGGTTGTCAATTTGTTGAGATAATCTGAAGAGATTTCACCCCATGCTTCCTGAAGCATCTGCCACAAATTGGATTGGCTTGATGGGCACTTCTTACGTACCATACGGTCAAGCTGCTCCCACAACAGATCAATAGGGTTGAGGTCCGGTGACTGTGCTGGCCACTCCATTATAGACAGAATACCAGCTGACTGCTTCTTCCCTAAATAGTTATTGCATAGTTTGGAGCTGTGCTTTGGGTCATTGTCCTGTTGTAGGAGGAAATTGGCTCCAATCAAGCGCCGTCCACAGGATATGGCATGGCGTTGCAAAATGGAGTGATAGCCTTCCTTCTTCAAGATCCCTTTTACCCTGTACAAATCTCCCACTTTACCACCACCAAAGCACCCCCAGACCATCACATTGCCTCCACCATGCTTGACAGATGGCATCAAGCACTCCTCCAGCATCTTTTCATTTGGTCTGTGTCTTTTTTTCCAATCTTCCTCTGTCCAGTGTCTGTGTTCTTTTGCCCATCTTAATCTTTTCTTTTTATTGGCCAGTCTGAGATATGGCTTTTTCTTTGCAACTCTGCCTAGAAGGTCAGCATCCCGGAGTCGCCTCTTCACTGTTGACGTTGAGACTGGTGTTTTGCGGGTACTATTTAATGAAGCTGCCAGTTGAGGACTTGTGAGGCGTCTGTTTCTCAAACTAAACACTCTAATGTATTTGTCCTCTTCCTCAGTTGTGCACCGGGGCCTCCCACTCCTCTTTCTATTCTGGTTAGAGCCAGTTTGCGCTGTTCTGTGAAGGGAGTAGTACACAGCGTTGTACGAGATCTTCAGTTTCTTGGGAATTTCTCGCATGGAATAGCCTTCATTTCTCAGAACAAGAATAGACTGACGAGTTTCAGAATAAAGTTATTTGTTTATGGCCATTTTGAGCCTGTAATAGAACCCACAATGGCTGATGCTCCAGATACTCAACTTGTCTCAAGAAGGCCATTTTTATTGCTTCTTTAATCAGCACAACAGTTTTCAGCTGTGCTAACATAATTGCAAAAGGGTTTTCTAATGATCAATTAGCCTTTTAAAATGATAAACTTGGATTAGCAAACACAACGTGCCATTGGAACACAGGACTGATGGTTGCTGATAATGGGTCTCTATGCGCCTATCTAGATATTCCATTAAAAATCAGCCGTTTCCAGCTACAATAGCCATTTACAACATTAACAATGTCTACACTGTATTTCTGATCAATTTGATGTTATTTTAATGGACAAACTTTTGAACGGTGGTGTACATATGCACACAAACACACACACAAACAAACACACACACACACACACACACACACACACACACACACACACACACACACACACACACACACACACACACACACACACACAGTCTTTGTAGAAGGATGCTGTGCTGAGTCACGTGAAATGAGGTGCTACTGAGGTACAATAGAAGGTGGTGTTGTTGACGTGAGGGTCCCAGGTTGCCATGGTGAAGAGTGATGTCTGCATGGGCATGGAACCCCCCCCCCCCCCCCTCTGTCACATCACCCCACCAGGTAGTTTTCTCTGTCACATCACCCCATCTCTGTCACATCACCCCATCTCTGTCACATCATCCCATCTCTGTCACATCACCCCATCTCTGTCACATCACCCCACCAGTTAGTTATCTCTGTCACATCATCCCATCTCTGTCACATCACCCCATCTCTGTCACATCACCCCATCTCTGTCACATCACCCCATCTCTGTCACATCACCCCATCTCTGTCACATCATCCCATCTCTGTCACATTCTTACCAGTTAGTTATCTCTGTCACATCACCCCATCTCTGTCACATTCTTACCAGTTAGTTATCTCTGTCACATCACCCCCCATCTCTGTCACATTCTTACAGTTAGTTATCTCTGTCACATCACCCCATCTCTGTCACATTCTTACCAGTTAGTTATCTCTGTCACATCACCCCATCTCTGTCACATTCTTACCAGTTAGTTATCTCTGTCACATCACCCCATCTCTGTCACATTCTTACCAGTTAGTTATCTCTCTCAGATCACCACAGCAGTTAGTTATTGTTGTTTTCAGCTATAAATCAAGTTGAGAAGCAGCGTGTTGTGTGCTGTGTGCTGTTCCCCCATAACTCACAGGACAAGCAACATGTGTCAGCTCTCTCTGGGACAGAAAACGGACGCTTTGTTGGGTTGGGGCAGGAGGAGGGTCTATTCTTCATTTCCCTTCTTTATTTGATTTACAGTACATGTAGTCTGGTTTAGATTAGTGTCCTTTCAAGGGGGTAATCTAGTACATCAAGGGGGTAATCTAGTACATCAAGGGGGTAATCTAGTACATCAAGGGGGTAATCTAGTACATCAAGGGGGTAATCTAGTACATCAAGGGGTAATCTAGTACATCAAGGGGGTAATCTAGTATATCAAGGGGGTAATCTAGTATATCAAGGGGGTAATCTAGTACATCAAGGGGGTAATCTAGTATATCAAGGGGTAATCTAGTACATCAAGGGGGTAATCTAGTACATCAAGGGGGTAATCTAGTACATCAAGGGGGTAATCTAGTATATCAAGGGGGTAATCTAGTACATCAAGGGGGTAATCTAGTACATCAAGGGGGTAATCTAGTACATCAAGGGAGTAATCTAGTACATCAAGGGGGTAATCTAGTACATCAAGGGGGTAATCTAGTACATCAAGGGGGTAATCTAGTACATCAAGGGGGTAATCTAGTACATCAAGGGGGTAATCTAGTACATCAAGGGAGTAATCTAGTATATCAAGGGGGTAATCTAGTATATCAAGGGGGTAATCTAGTACATCAAGGGGGTAATCTAGTACATCAAGGGGGTAATCTAGTACATCAAGGGGGTAATCTAGTACATCAAGGGGGTAATCTAGTACATCAAGGGGGTAATCTAGTACATCAAGGGAGTAATCTAGTATATCAAGGGGGTAATCTAGTATATCAAGGGGGTAATCTAGTACATCAAGGGAGTAATCTAGTATATCAAGGGGGTAATCTAGTATATCAAGGGGGTAATCTAGTACATCAAGGGGGTAATCTAGTACATCAAGGGGGTAATCTAGTACATCAAGGGGGTAATCTAGTACATCAAGGGGGTAATCTAGTACATCAAGGGGGTAATCTAGTACATCAAGGGAGTAATCTAGTATATCAAGGGGGTAATCTAGTATATCAAGGGGGTAATCTAGTACATCAAGGGGGTAATCTAGTACATCAAGGGGGTAATCTAGTACATCAAGGGAGTAATCTAGTATATCAAGGGGGTAATCTAGTATATCAAGGGGGTAATCTAGTACATCAAGGGGGTAATCTAGTACATCAAGGGAGTAATCTAGTATATCAAGGGGGTAATCTAGTATATCAAGGGGGTAATCTAGTACATCAAGGGGGTAATCTAGTACATCAAGGGGGTAATCTAGTACATCAAGGGGGTAATCTAGTACATCAAGGGGGTAATCTAGTACATCAAGGTGGTAATCTAGTACATCAAGGGAGTAATCTAGTATATCAAGGGGGTAATCTAGTATATCAAGGGGGTAATCTAGTACATCAAGGGGGTAATCTAGTACATCAAGGGGGTAATCTAGTACATCAAGGGGGTAATCTAGTACATCAAGGGGGTAATCTAGTACATCAAGGGGGTAATCTAGTACATCAAGGGGGTAATCTAGTACATCAAGGGGGTAATCTAGTACATCAAGGGGGTAATCTAGTACATCAAGGGGTAATCTAGTACATCAAGGGGTAACCTAGTACATCAAGCTGCCTCACTACAGAAATAGGAGATGGGCTTCTGCCATATGGGCCATTGTTGCTCGGACATTATATTATATTATATAATATTGATTCTGCTCTACAGTTGTATGTAATAATAATAATAATAATAATAATAATAATAATAATAATAATAATAATAATAATAATAATAATAGTTGTATGTAATAATGTTGTGAAAGGTTGTTAAATTGCTACCTTCACCCAGTTATACTACAGATATATACAGTCATCAATATGGCCCCTGCTGCCTTCAATTAGTTATAATACAGATATATACAGTCATCAATATGGCCCCTGCTGCCTTCAATTAGTTATAATACAGATACAGTGCTTTCGGAAACTATTCAGACCCCGTCCCCTTTTCCACATTTTGTAACGTTACAGCCTTAGTCTAAAATTAATTACATTAAAAAAAATCCTCATTAATCTACACACAATACCCCATAATGACGAAGCGTAAACAGGATTTTAGAATTTTTAGCAAATGTATTAGAAATAGAAACATAAATATCTTATTTAAATAAGTATTCAGACTCTTTGCTATGAGACTCGAAATTCAGCTCAGGTGCATCCTGTTTCCATTGATCATCCTTGAGCTGTTTCTACAACTTGTTTGGAGTCCACCTGTGGTAAATTCAATTGATTGGACATGATTTGGAAAGGCACACACCTGTCTATATAAGGTCCCTCAGTTGACAGTGCATGTCAGAGAAAAAACCAAGCCATGAGGTCAAAGGAAGCTCAGAGACAGGATTGTGTCGAGGCACAGATCTGGGGAAGTGTACCAAAAAAATTCTGCAGCATTGAAGGTCCCCAAGAACACAGTGGCCTCCATTCTTAAATGGAAGAAGTTTGGAACCACCAAGGCTCTTCCTAGAGCTGGCCGCCTGGCCAAACTGAGCAATCGGGGGAGAAGGGCCTTGGTCAGGGAGGTGACCAAGAACCCGATGGTCACTCCAGAGTTCCTCTGTGAAGATGGGAGAATCTTCCAGAAGGACAACCATCTCTGCAGCACTCCACCAATCAAGCCTTTATGGTAGAGTGGCCAGACGGAAGCCACTCCTCAGTAAAAGGCACATGACAGCCCACTTGGAGTTTGCCAAAAGGCACCTAAAGGAATCTCAGACCATGAGAAATAAGATTCTCTGGTCTGATGAAACCAAGATTGAACTATTTGGCCTGAATGCGTCTGGAGGAAATGCGTCTGGAGGAAATCTGGCACCATTCCTACGGTGAAGCATGGTGGTGGCAGCATCATGCTGTGGGTATGTTTTTCAGCGGCAGGGACTGGGAGACTAGTCAGGATCGAGGGAAAGATGAACGGAGCAAAGTACAGAGAGATCCTTGATGAAAACCTGCTCCAGAGCGCTCAGGACCTCAGACTGGGGCAAAGGTTCACCTTCCAACAGGACAACGACCCTAAGCACACAGCCAAGACAACGCAGGAGTGGCTTTGTGACAAGTCTCTGAATGTCCTTGACTGGCCCAGTCAGAGCCCGGACTTGAGCCCGATCTAACATCTCTGGAGAGACCTAAAAATAGCTGTGCGGTGACGCTCCTCATCCATCCTGACAGAGCTTGAGAGGATCTGCAGAGAAGAATGGGAGAAACTCTCCAAATACAGGTGTGCCAAGCTTGTAGCGTCATACCCAAGAAGGCTTGAGGCTCTAATCACTGCCAAAGGTGCTTCAACAAAGTACTGAGTAAAGGGTCTGAGAACTTATGTAAATGTTATATTTCAATTTGTTCTTTTCTTTTTGCGAAAATGTATAAAAACCTGTTTTTGCTTTGTCATTATGGGGTATTGTGTGTAGATTGATGACGGGGGAAAAACAATTTTATCAATTTTATAATATGGCTGTAACGTAACAAAATGTGAGGGTCTGAATACTTTCAGAATGCACTGTATATACAGCCTGGAACCCCCCCCCCCCTCAACCCCACCCTCCCACCCCTCAACCCCACCCTCCCACCCCCTCAACCACACCCTCCCACCCCCTCAACACCACCCTCCCACCCCCTCAACCACACCCTCCCACCCCCTCTACACCACCCTCCCACCCCCTCAACCCCACCCTCCCATCCCCTCAACACCACCCTCCCACCCCCTCAACCCCACCCTCCCACCCCCTCAACCCCCTCTCCATGTCTCCGTGTCTTCACCACCCTCTTCACAGCACTCATGTTCCCGACAACCAATTACCCTTCTCCTCAGATCTGCGTCCGAAATGGCACCCTATTCCCTATGTAGTGCACTTCATTCGACCAGTCAAAAGCAGCGCACTACACAGGGAATAAGGTACGCGATTTGGGACTTAACCAGAGTCTCCCTGGCCTCTCCAATCTCCCTAATGACTGATTTAGGATTCAGTGTGTTCAGAGTAATGGCTCAGTAAAGAGAAGGGGGTTTGTTGTGTTAAAGGTGGTACTACTCCTGCTGGTTCTGTCATTAGTGCTCCGTTAGGAGGCTTGTTGGATCCCTGTCGGGTCCCTGATGATGCAAATAGATCCAGCTTTATTCACGGCACAGAGATATGGCTAGTCTCCACCACCACCACCGCTGGGCTGGTACACTATAACAATACTCCACTACGAATGCCTCCCAAATGGCACCCTATTCCCCCACGGCCTCTGGTCAAAAGTAGTGCACTTACGTAGGGATTATGGCGCAAACACTGTGAACCTGTTGAAGGACCGGTGCAAACACTGTGAACCTGTGGAAGAACAGTTGCAAACACTGTCAACCTGTGGAAGGACCGGTGCAAACTCTGTGAACCTGTGGAAGAACAGTTGCAAACACTGTCAACCTGTGGAAGGACCGGTGCAAACACTGTGAACCTGTGGAAGAACCGGTGCAAACACTGTGAACCTGTGGAAGAACCGGTGCAAATACTGTGAACCTGTGGAAGAACCGGTGCAAACACTGTCAACCTGTGGAAGAACAGTTGCAAACACTGTCAACCTGTGGAAGGACCGGTGCAAACACTGTGAACCTGTGGAAGGACCGGTGCAAACACTGTCAACCTGTGGAAGAACAGTTGCAAACACTGTCAACCTGTGGAAGGACCGGTGCAAACACTGTGAACCTGTGGAAGAACCGGTGCAAACACTGTGAAACCGGCTGTGATGTGTGACACTGGCACTTGAAAAGCAACATTTTAATCCACAGTTGTGTTGTGTTCCTTTGGTTTATTTAAGGAAAACATTATCGTATTGCCTGACCATGCATGTAAATATCATGATGAGTAAAATTATACAAATATACTGGATTTTAATGAACAGCAACTAAGGATCAGGTTGTTCTATACATGTTTTGTATGTCCATCTCATTGAGACAGCTGGTTGGATATGTTACAGTCTATTAAATCCTTGCCACAACATCCTGCTGTATCATCCTTGACTGTCAAAGTCCTGTATTTGTCCATACAGACAGACAGGAGACTGAATTTCCGATATTTGTTTACTATGACTGTGTGTTATGAGATGAGAGTTCTATAAAGGGTCAAAGATACAACAGGTTATATTTGTTATTGCTAGCGTTGTCTTGTGAAACATGCAGTATGAGGCAATGATACTTACTATCCCAGAGTTGACCGACCTCCATCAGTCAATGTTATCATAAAGTCATTTTAAAAGACATAGGTTTCATCCTAAATTGCACCTATTCCCTACAAAGTGCACTAATTTTGATCAGTGCCCTATGTGTCCTGGTCAAAATTAGTGCACTTTATAAGGAATAGGGTGCCATTTGAGACGCAAATATATTGATTCCTCTCGTACTAGAAGTTGAGATGTTGTAACACTAGTTGAGATTGTATTTACAGTGTGAAATAGGGACGGCACAACTGGAAAACAGAATCACTAAAGTTCTGTAGCTCAGGCCGACCATTCCTGGTTTACCAGTCTACAGTCCTACTAAACGTATAAACCCCCGAAACTACAGCAAGACCCACTACGGAGTCAGGTCGAACCCCTAGCACCCACTACAGAGTCAGGTCGAACCCCTAGCACCCACTACAGAGTCAGGTCAAACCCCTAGCACCCACTACAGAGTCAGGTCAAACCCCTAGCACCCACTACAGAGTCAGGTCAAACCCCTAGCACCCACTACAGAGTCAGGTCAAACCCCTAGCACCCACTACAGAGTCAGGTCAAACCCCTAGCACCCACTACAGAGTCAGGTCAAACCCCTAGCACCCACTACAGAGTCAGGTCAAACCCCTAGCACCCACTACAGAGTCAGGTCAAACCCCTAGCACCCACTACAGAGTCGGTTCAAACCCCTAGCACCCACTACAGAGTCAGGTCAAACCCCTAGCACCCACTACAGAGTCAGGTCAAACCCCTAGCACCCACTACAGAGTCAGGTCAAACCCCTAGCACCCACTACAGAGTCAGGTCAAACCCCTAGCACCCACTACAGAGTCAGGTCAAACCCCTAGCACCCACTACAGAGTCAGGTCAAACCCCTAGCACCCACTACAGAGTCAGGTCAAACCCCTAGCACCCACTACAGAGTCAGGTCAAACCCCTAGCACCCACTACAGAGTCAGGTCAAACCCCTAGCACCCACTACAGAGTCAGGTCAAACTCCTAGCACCCACTACAGAGTCAGGTCAAACCCCTAGCACCCACTACGGAGTCAGGTCAAACCCCTAGCACCCACTACAGAGTCAGGTCAAACCCCTAGCACCCACTACAGAGTCAGGTCAAACCCCTAGCACCCACTACAGAGTCAGGTCAAACCCCTAGCACCCACTACAGAGTCAGGTCAAACCCCTAGCACCCACTACAGAGTCAGGTCAAACCCATAGCACCCACTACAGAGTCAGGTCAAACCCCTAGCACCCACTACAGAGTCAGGTCAAACCCCTAGCACCCACTACAGAGTCACGTCAAACCCCTAGCACCCACTACAGAGTCAGGTCAAACCCCTAGCACCCACTACAAAGTCAGGTCAACAATTCCAACTTGTCAATGTTGACATACATTAAATATACAGGTTAGTGTTGACATACAGTGCATTTGGAAAGTATTTCAACCCTTTCACTTTTTCCACATTTTGTTATGTTATGTCATCACTAACCTGTATATTTAATGTACACTACCGGTCAAAAGTTTTAGAACACCTACTCATTCAAGGGTTTTTCTTTATTTTTACTATTTTCTACATTGTAGAATAATAGTGAAGACATCAAAACTACTATAACACATGGAATCATGTAGTAACCAAAAAAGGGTTAAACAGCTTTGCACACTCTTGGCATTCTCTCAACAAGCTTCATGAGGTAGTCACCTGGAATACATTTCAATTAACAGGTGTGCCTTCTTAAAAGTTAATTTGTGGAATTTCTTTCCTTCCTACAGAAGATAGCCTTATTTGGTAAAAGACCAAGTCCATATTATGGCAAGGACAGCTCAAATAAGCAAAGAGAAACGACAGTCCATCATTAGTTTAAGACATGAAGTTCAGTCAATACGGAACATTTCAAGAACTTTGAAAGTTTCTTCAGGTGCAGTCGCAAAAACTATCAGGCCTTATGATGAAACTGGCTCTCATGAGCCACAGGAATGGAAGACCCAGAGTTACCTCTGCTGCAGAGGATAAGTTCATTAGAATTACCAGCCTCAGAAATTGCAGCCCAAATAAATGCTTCACAGAGTTCAAGTAACAGACACATCTCAACATCAACTGTTCAGAGGAGACTGCGTGAATCAGGCCTTCATTATCTAATTGCTGCAAAGAAACCAGTACTAAAGGACACCAATAAGAAGAAGAGACTTGCTTGGTCCAAGAAACACGGGCAATGGATATTAGACCGGTGGAAATGTGTCCTTTGGTCTGGTCTGAGTCCAAATTTTAGGTTTTTGGTTCCAACCGCCGTGTCTTTGTGAGACGCAGAGTAGGTGAACGGATGATCTCCACATGTGTGGTTCCCACCGTGAAGCATGGAGGAGGAGGTGTTATGGTGTGGGGGTGCTTTGCTGGTGACACTGTCTATGATTTATTTAGAATTGAAGGCACACTTAACCAACATGGCTACCACAGCATTCTGCAGCGATACGCCATCCCATCTGGTTTGGGCTTAGTGGGACTATCATTTGTTTTTCAACAGGACAATGACCCAACACACCTCCAGGCTGTGTAAGGGCTATTTGACCAAGAAGGAGAGTGATGGAGTGCTGCATCAGATGACCTGGCCTCCACAATCACCCGACCTCAACCCAATTGAGATGGTTTGGGATGAGTTGGACCGCAGAGTGAAGGCATATGTGAAAACTATTTCAAGATTCCAATTGAATCTGGTAGAGAGAATGCCAAGAGTGTGCAAAGCTGTCATGAAGGCAAAGGGTGGCTACTTTGAAGAATCTCAAATATAAAATATACTTTGATTTGTTTAACACTTTTTGGGTTACTACATGATTCCATATGTGTTATTTCATAGTTTTGATGTCTTCACTATTATTCTATAATGTAGAAAATAGTAAAAATAAAGAATAACCCTTGAATGAGTAGGTGTGTCCAAACTTTTGACTGGTAGAGTACATTAAATATGCAGGTTTGTGTTGGCATTAAATATACAGGTTAGTATTAACAAACATAACATGTTAGTGTTCATTTCTCTACCATAAGCCGCCTCCAACGTCGTTTTAGAGAATTTGTCAGTACGTCCAACCAGCCTCACAACCGCAGACCTTGTGTAACCACACCGGCCCAGGACCTCCACATCCAGCTTCTTCACCTACGGGATCGTCTGAGACCAGCCACCCAGACAGCTGATGAAACTGTGGGTTTGTACAATCGAAGAATTTCTGCACAAACTGTCAGAAACCGTCTCAGGGAAGCTCATCTGCGTGCTCATCGTCCTCACCAGGGTCTTGACCTGACTGCAGTTCTGCGTCGTAACCGACTTCAGTAGGCAAATGCTCACCTTCGATGGCCACTGGCACGCTGGAGAATTGTGCTCTTCACGGATGAATCCCGGTTTCAACTGTACTAGGCAGATGACAGACGAGCGTTTTGCTGATATCAACGTTGTGAACATAGTGCCCCATGGTGGCGGTGGCGTTAGGGTATGGGCAGGCACAAGCTAAGGACAACGAAGAGAATTTCATGTGATCGATGCAATTTGAATGCACAGAGATACCGTGATGAGATCCTTAGACCCATTTCTGTTTATTATCTATGCATAGTCACTTTACCCCTACCTACATGTACAAATTACCTCGACTAACCTGTACCCCCGCACATTGACTCTGTACCGGTACCCGCTGTATATAGCCTCGTTATTGTTATTTTATTGTTTTACTTTAAAATAAATATATATTTTTTACTTAATTTTGTAACTATATTTTCATAACTGCATTGTCGATTAAGGTCTTGTAAGTAAACATTTCATGGTAAGGTCTACACCTGTTGTATTCGGCGCATGTGTCAAATAGAATTTGATTTGATTTGTCGTTCCATTCATCCGCCACCATCACCTCATGTTTCAGCATGATAATGCACTGCCCCATGTCGCAAGGATCTGTACACAATTCATGGAAGCTGAACATTTTCCAGTTCTTCCATGGCTTGCATACTCACCAGACATGTCACCCATTGAGCATGTTTGGGATGCTCTGGACCGACGTGTGCGACAGCTTGTTCCAGTTCCTGCCAAAATCCAGCAACTTCGCACAGCCATTGAAGAGGAGTGGGACAACAATTAACAGCCTGATCAACACCATGCGAAGGAGATGTGTCGCACTGCATGAGGCAAATGGTGGTCACACCAGATACTGACTGGTTTTCTGATCCACGCCCCTACCTTTTTTTTTTAGATATACCAACATATGTATATCTGTATTCCCAGTCATGTGAAATCCATAGATTAGGGCCTAATGCATTTATATAAATTGACTGATTTCCTTGTATGAACTGTAACTCAGTAAAATCTTTGAAATTGCTGCATGTTGCTTTTCTATTTTTGTTCACACAGGTGAGGGGTTACAAAGGGACTACTGCGAGATCTCAGACGCCTCAAAGTGAATCATTATCCTATCACTTTAAAAGACCCACCGCTCACCATGAACATTGGTTGAATTGATTGCTCTGCTTACAAATAAACATTGTCCATGCATCGTCTCTCTCAATCTCATGTGTCTCCTCAAAGCTTACATGAAGCACAAAATAGATATTTCCCTGTTAGAAATGAAAACTTGACTCGGTTTAAAGAGACGAGGATAATATTCGAGAGAGAGTCTCCACCTGACAGTTACAGCCCTCCTACAATTGGATCCAGTCAGCTCGGTGATATGATGCTGTGTGATGTTTTAGAAAGAAGATGAAGTGAATTCCCCCAGACTAGGTGTGAAACGCTCATTTCGTGACCTCTCATTCTGATTGGTGCGTCCTCGCTTACCTCAAAGCCTCATGCCCAGGTCTGACGGTTGCAACCACACAGAGGATGTGTCTCAAAATGACACCCTATTCCCTATATAGTGCACTACTTTTGACTAGGGCCCATAGTGGAATAGGGTTGCATTTTGGACGCACACAGATTCACTGCTCTCATACCAATGTAATGTAATCATCCCTGAATAATCCCAGGCCCATTACAAAGTCCCACTGGCCATGCTGTAGTGGCTGCATCATGTGTTGCTCTCCGCTGCTTTCCCGTCACCCTGACAGACAGACAGACAGACAGACAGACAGACAGACAGACAGACAGACACTGCTTAAAGATGCAATGAATAGGCCTCCCTGAATACCTACTACTAATGGCTTTACACTGATGGAGTTAGTTAACAATGTCCCCACACAGCTGGGCCACAGGCTCAGAGGGGGACAGATGGGGGGGGGGGGGGTTAAGTGGTACTATTCTTAAGCAGACGGAGGGATGTTGCTTAATGACCCCCCCACCTCCATCGCCTCATCTCTCACTTCTCCCTCCCCGCTCCACATAAAACCTTTTCAATAAAACATGCATCTCTCTGAAACATTTACAACTTTCATGTTTCCTGAAATAATACATCCAAAACAACTTTGATGATGGAGAGAGATGTACATAGAACTCAATGTATTCATTTTGTGTCAGCCCCAACTTACAAGGTACTTTTATTATGGCAAAGTGGAGAGTGAGGGGGGAAGGAGGGAGGAATGGATGGATGGACAGAGAGATGGGAGGGAGGAAGGAGGGAGGAAGGAGGGAGGAATGGATGGATGGACAGAGAGATGGGAGGGAGGAGGGAGGGAGGAATGGATGGATGGACAGAGAGATGGGAGGGAGGAAGGAGGGAGGAAGGAGGGAGGAATGGATGGATGGACAGAGAGATGGGAGGGAGGAAGGAGGGAGGAAGGAGGGAGGAATGGATGGATGGACAGAGAGATGGGAGGGAGGGAGGGAGGGAGGAATGGATGGATGGACAGAGAGATGGGAGGGAGGAAGGAGGGAGGAAGGAGGGAGGAATGGATGGATGGACAGAGAGATGGGAGGGAGGAAGGAGGGAGGAATGGATGGATGGACAGAGAGATGGGAGGGAGGAAGGAGGGAGGAATGGATGGATGGACAGAGAGATGGGAGGGAGGGAGGAATGGATGGATGGACAGAGAGATGGGAGGGAGGAAGGAGGAGGAATGGATGGATGGACAGGGAGATGGTAGTGTCAGGGAGGGAGAGAGGGTAAAACAGTGTCTTGGAGAGGAGGAGGAGGGGAGGAGAAGAGAGGGGGAGGAGAGTAGGAGAGAGGAGGAGATAGGAGAGGTGAGGAGAGGAGAGGAGAGGGGGAAGAGTAGAGGAGGAGAGAGGAGAGAAGAGGAGAGGGGAGGGGAGAGAGAGGAGAGAGAGAAGAGAAGAGGAGAGGGGAGGAGAGGGGAGGAGAGAAGAGGAGAGGGGAGGGGAGGAGAGGAGAGAAGAGAAGAGAAGAGGAGAGGGGAGGAGAGGGGAGGAGAGAAGAGGAGAGGATGAGGTGGGGGAGGAGAGGAGAGGAGAGGAGAGGAGAGGAGAGGAGAGGAGAGGAGAGGAGAGGAGAGGAGAGGAGAGGAGAGGAGAGGAGAGGAGAGGAGAGGAGGAGAGGGGAGGGGAGGTCAGGGGAGGGGGAGGAGAGGGAGGGGAGGGGAGGGGAGGGGAGGGGAGAGGAAGGGAGGGGAGGAGAGGGGAGGAGGGGAGGGGAGGGAGGGAGGGGAGGGGAGGGGAGGGGAAGCGGTGTGGTGTTTTTTTTTCTTCTTGCTTTCACGTGGCGTTAGCGGCTCTTTCTCTCTGAGGAGTTTAACCAGTGGAGGTCAGGAGGGCATTGCATAAACAATTCACATCGAGCCCTCCATCCCTCCCTCCCTCCCTCCCTCCCTCTCTCTTTCACACACCCACAGGGAATGCTTAATGTCATGCTCAACATTTCAGAAACAACGTTGGATTACGCAAGACACAGACATGTATCCCATTTTGCAGGCTACTGTGCCGTGGAGTAGTTTTATATTAGTCCAACTGACTAAAGACAACAACCTTAATTAATTTGGCCAGCAGACTGGGGATAAACTACATTGATGACATCAATTAGATTCTAATGAAAACAGATAAAAGCAGAAGCAGAAAAAAAGAAAAAGCAAATGGAATTTCTGAACAGGACTCATCAAAGTCTTAACATTGCTACAAATTCCCATTACGTCTTGAGGAGAAGCCTTTAATTTGCAAAGCTCATGTCTGGTCGGGTACTTAGAAGTACACGGTCAAATGATTCAATCTCAAGTCCTAGGTTTACATCCCAAATCGCTCCCTACATAGTGCCCTGGGCTCTGGTCGAAAGTAGTGCACTTCATAGGGAATAGGGTATCATTTGGGATCCACGCCAAGTCCTACACAGGGAAGAGAAGCCAAATAGGAATCTAATTTAGCGTTTTACTTCTCATCCTGGCTGGAACATGTGGTTAGATGAATCCTTGGATCAGTGGAGACTTTAGAAGTAGTCCACAGTTGGCTTGTTTCTCCTCTCCTGGTAGGACTAAAGCCATTTGTAACACAGCGTTTACATCTCCAATCTCAGGGATAACACATGCTAGCTAACTCCAGATTAGAGACCCTTAGTTAGACTGAAGTGTTGCAATTATGTATGTCAATCTGATGGTGTTGGCGATTAGTGTCTCTTCTCTCTCTCTCTCTCTCTCTCTCTCTCTCTGTCTCTCTCTGTCTCTCTCTGTCTCTCTCTCTCTCTCTCTCTCTCTCTCTCTCTCTCTCTCTCTCTCTCTCTGTCTCTCTCTGTCTCTCTCTCTCTCTCTCTCTCTCTCTCTCTCTCTCTCTCTCTCTCTCTCTCTCTCTCTCTCTCTCTCTCTAGTCTCTCTGTCTCTCTCTCTCTCTGTCTCTCTCTCTCTCTCTCTCTCTCTCTCTCTCTCTCTCTCTCTCTCTCTCTCTCTCTCTCTCTCTCTCTCTCTCTCTGTCTCTCTCCTCTCTCTCTCTCTATCTCTCGTCTCTCTGTCTCTGTCTCTCTCTCTCTCTCTCTCTCTCTCTCTCTCTCTCTCTCTCTCTCTCTCTCTCTCTCTCTCTCTCTCTCTCTCTCTATCTCTCTCACTCTCTCTCTCTCTCTCTCTCTCTCTCTCTCTCTCTCTCTCTCTCTCTCTCTCTCTCTCTCTCTCTCTCTCTCTCTCTCTCTCTCTCTCTGCCAGTCATATTTTGTCATATTTACATCAGTAGTTTATTTTCTAACTCTGTGTCTGATTATTCAACTAGGGAGTCCATATGTGTCTTTGTCCCAAATGGTACCCTATTCCCTATGGGCTTTGTTCAACAGCAGTGCACTATAAAGGGATCGGCTGCCATTTCAGACACCCAAGCCATATGTTTTGTGATATGAGTGACCGTCTCAGATGTATAACTAACTCTTGTGGTATCTGTGTGTTTTAGGGGACTACCCCCCACCTCCTCCTCCACCTGCTGACGACGGAGGCCTCCCACCCCCCCTCCATCCATGGACAGAGAATACCAGGTAGGAGACTATTATGATACATTTATTTACCCTTTATTTATACGGTAAGTTAATTGTCATATAACCTCTGCCATTCACTCTTTGGGAAGGAGCACAGGTACACCAGCACTGCATTGAGTTCTGTACTGACATGGAATAGTAGGCTTAGGCTGAGTCCCAAGTGGCACCCTATCCCCTATATAGTGCCCTTATTTTGACCAGAGCCCTATGGGCCTTGGTCAAAAGTAGTGCACTACATAGTGAATAGAGTGCCATTTGGGATGTACTTTAATTTTCCGAATCTGCAGGCCTCTGAGGTGTAGCGCTGATACTGAAACCCCTACAGCAGTATCACTGAAACCCCTACAGCAGTATCACTGAAACCCCTACAGCAGTATCACTGAAACCCCCACAGCAGTATCACTGAAACCTCTACAGCAGTATCACTGAAACCCCTACAGCAGTATCACTGAAACCTCTACAGCAGTATCACTGAAACCCCTACAGCAGTATCACTGAAACCTCTACAGCAGTATCACTGAAACCCCTACAGCAGTATCACTGAAACCTCTACAGCAGTATCACTGAAACCCCTACAGCAGTATCACTGAAACCTCTACAGCAGTATCACTGAAACCCCTACAGCAGTATCACTGAAACCCCTATAGCAGTATCACTGAAACCTCCTACAGCAGTATCACTGAAATCCCTACAGCAGTATCACTGAAACCCCTATAGCAGTATCACTGAAACCTCTACAGCAGTATCACTGAAACCTCTACAGCAGTATCACTGAAACCCCTACAGCAGTATCACTGAAACCTCTACAGCAGTATCACTGAAACCTCTACAGCAGTATCACTGAAACCTCTACAGCAGTATCACTGAAACCCCTACAGCAGTATCACTGAAACCCCTACAGCAGTATCACTGAAACCCCTACAGCAGTATCACTGAATCCCCCACAGCAGTATCACTGAAACCCCTACAGCAGTATCACTGAAACCCTCTACAGCAGTATCACTGAAACCCCTACAGCCGTATCACTGAAACCTCTACAGCAGTATCACTGAAACCCCTAGAGCAGTATCACTGAAACCTCTACAGCAGTATCACTGAAACCCCTACAGCAGTATCACTGAAACCCCTACAGCCGTATCACTGAAACCTCTACAGCAGTATCACTGAAACCCCTACAGCAGTATCACTGAAACCCCCTACAGCAGTATCACTGAAACCCCTACAGCAGTATCACTGAAACCCCCACAGCAGTATCACTGAAACCCCCACAGCAGTATCACTGAAACCTCTACAGCAGTATCACTGAAACCCCTACAGCAGTATCACTGAAACCCCCACAGCAGTATCACTGAAACCTCTACAGCAGTATCACTGAAACCCCTACAGCAGTATCACTGAAACCCCTACAGCAGTATCACTGAAACCCCCTACAGCAGTATTACTGAAACCCCTACAGCAGTATCACTGAAACCTCTACAGCAGTATCACTGAATCCCCCACAGCAGTATCACTGAAACCTCTACAGCAGTATCACTGAAACCCCTACAGCAGTATCACTGAAACCCCTACAGCAGTATCACTGAAACCTCTACAGCAGTATCACTGAATCCCCCACAGCAGTATCACTGAAACCTCTACAGCAGTATCACTGAATCCCCCACAGCAGTATCACTGAAACCTCTACAGCAGTATCACTGAAACCCCTACAGCAGTATCACTGAAACCTCTACAGCAGTATCACTGAAACCCCTACAGCAGTATCACTGAAACCCCTACAGCAGTATCACTGAAACCTCTACAGCAATATCACTGAAACCTCTACAGCAGTATCACTGAAACCTCTACAGCAGTATCACTGAAACCTCTACAGCAGTATCACTGAAACCTCTACAGCAGTATCACTGAATCCCCCACAGCAGTATCACTGAAACCTCTACAGCAGTATCACTGAAACCTCTACAGCAGTATCACTGAAACCTCTACAGCAGTATCACTGAAAACCCTACAGCAGTATCACTGAAACCCCCTACAGCAGTATCACTGAAACCTCTACAGCAGTATCACTGAAACCCCTACAGCAGTATCACTGAAACCCCCTACAGCAGTATCACTGAAACCCCTACAGCAGTATCACTGAATCCCCCACAGCAGTATCACTGAAACCCCCTACAGCAGTATCACTGAAACCCCTACAGCAGTGTGGTCCTCTGTAGCTCAGCTGGTAGAGCACGGCGCTTGTAACGCCAAGGTAGTGGGTTCGATCCCCGGGACCACCCATACACAAAAAAAATGTATGCACATGACTGTAAGTAGCTTTGGATAAAAGCGTCTGCTAAATGGCATATTATTATTATTATTATTATTATTATTATTATCACTGAAACCCCTACAGCAGTATCACTGGAACTACTTGAGGTTTCATAACCTTTACCATTTTATCAGTCAGCCAGTCAGTCAGTCGGTCAGGTAGGCAGTCAGTCAATCAGTCAGTCAGCCAGTCGGTCCGTCGGTCAGTCAGCCAGTCGGTCAGTCAGTCAGGTAGGCAGTCAGTCAATCAGTCAGTCAGCCAGTCGGTCGGTCGGTCAGTCAGCCAGTCAGAAAAAAACTTCCTCCTCCCCACACACACAGAATTTTTCAGTCGGATTATATGTGACCAAACACATCTCTAGTGAAACTTTACTGCTGGCTCTTTCCCACAGATATACAGAGCCTTCAGAAAGTATCCACACTCCTTGACTTTTTACACAGTTTGTTCTGTTACAAAGTGGGATTAAAATTGATTTAATTGTCATTTTTCGTCAACAATCCCACACCCAATGTCAAAGTGGAAGAAAAATTATAAGATTATAATGCAAAAGTATTCATCCCCCTTGGTGTTTTTCCTATTTTGTTGCATTACAACCCGTAATTTAAATAAATAGTCAAAATTGGTGAAGTGAAATGAAATAAAGAACTTGTTTCAGAAAATTCTAATAAATAAATAACGGAAAAGTGGTGCGTGCATATGTATTCACCCCCTTTACTATGAAGCCCCTAAATAAGATCTGGTGCAACCAATTACCTTCAGAAGTCACATAATTAGTTAAATAAAGTCCACCTGTGTGCAATCCAAATGTCACATAATCTGTCACATGATCTCAGTGTATATATACACCTGTTCTGAAAGGCGCCAGAGTCTGCAACACCACTAAGCAAGGGGCACCACCAAGCAAGCGGCACCATGAAGACCAAGGAGCTATCCAAACAGGTCAGGGACAAAGTTGTGGAGAAGTACAGATCAGGGTTGGGTTATAAAAAAAATATCTGAAACTTTGAACATCCCACGGAGCACCATTCAATCCATTATTAAAAATTGGAAAGAATAAGGCACCACAACAAACCTGCCAAGAGAGGGCCGCCCACCAAAGCTCACGGACCTGGCAAGGAGGGCATTAATCAGAGAGGCAACAAAGAGACCAAAGATATCTCTGAAGGAGCTCAAGTTTTCCATTTTTTTTGTCTTATTTAATGTTTGTTTCACAAGAAAAAATATTTTGCATCTTCAAAGTGGTAGGCTTGTTGTGTAAATCAAATGATAAAATTAAAATTAAAAAATATATTTTAATTCCAGGTTGTAAGGCAACAAAATAGGCCACTGTACATCACATGTGACTCGTGATAAGACTAATCAGTGAGCCTATTCAAATGTTTATCTGACTCCATAAAGATAATAGCAATATACAAGAGACTGTAGTAGACAATGAATAAATGTCTGATAATGGATTCTTATATATCTTTAATAACTGTAAAATGAATGGATTCACATACAAGGCATAAACTTAAGTTACAAAGCATTAACAAGCATTACAAGGCATGATTCTACGCATGGTCAAAGGGGGTGACACTCTAGATCCAAACTGTTACAGACCTATATCCATCCTGCCCTGCCTTTCGAAAGTTTTTGAAAAGCCAAGTTAACAAACAGATCACCGACCCTTTCTAATCCCACCGTACCTTCTCCGCTATGCAATCCGGTTTTCCGAGCTTGTCATGGGTGCACCTCAGCCACGCTCAAAGTCCTAAACGATATTATAACCGCGATCGATAATAGACAGTACTGCGCAGCCGTCTTCATCGACTCTGTCAACCACCGCATTCTTATTGGCAGACTAAATAGCCTTGGTTTCTCAAATGACTGCCTCGCCTGGTTCACCAACTACTTCTCAGATAGAGTTCAATGTGTCAAATCGGAGGGCCTGTTGTCTGGACCTATGGCAGTCTCTATGGGGGTGCCACAGGGTTCAATTATTGGGCCGACTCTATTCTCTGTGTATATCAATGATGTCGCTCTTGCTGCTGGTGACTCTCAGATCCACCTCTACGCAGACGACACCATTTTGTATACATCTGGCCCTTCATTGGACACTGTGTTAAGAAACCTCCAAACGAGCTTCAATGCCATACAACACTCCTTCAGTAGCCTCCAACTGCTCTTAAACACTAGTAAAATGAAATGCATGCTCTTCAATCGAACGCTGCTAGCACCCGCCCACCGACTAGAATCACTACTCTCGACGGGTCTGACCTAGAGTATGTGGACAACTACAAATACCTAGGTGTCTGGTTAGACTGTAAACTCTCCTTCCAGACTCACATTAAGCATCTCCAATCCAAAGTTACATCTAGAATCGGCTTCCTATTTCGCAACAAAGCCTCCTTCACTCATGCTGCCAAACATGCCCTCGTCAAACATGCCCTCGTGACTATCCTACCGATCCTTGACTTCGGCGATGTCATTTACAAAATAGCCTCCAACACTCTACTCAGCAAATTGGATGTAGTCTATCACAGTGCCATCCGTTTTGTCTCCAAAGTCCCATACACTACCCACCACTGTGACCTGTACGCTCTTGTTGGCTGGTCCTCACAACATATTCGTCGCCAAACCCACTGGCTCCAGGTCATCTATAAATCACTGCTAGGCAAATCCCCGCCTTATCTTATCTCATTGGTCACCGTAGCAACACCCACCCGTAGTATGCGTTCCAGCAGGTATATCTCACTGGTCATCCCCAAAGCCAACACCTCCTTTGGCCGCCATTCCTTCCAGTTCTCTGCTGCCAATGCCTGGAACGAATTGCAAAAATCTCTGAAGCTGGAGACTCATCTCCCTCACTAACTTTAAGCTTCAGTTGTCAGAGCACCTTACCGATCGCTGCACCTGTACACAGCCCATCTGAAATTAGCCCACCCAACTACCTCATCCCCATATTGTTATTTATTTTGCTCATTTGCACTCACTCTATGGAGTGTACAGCTTAAAGTGGTCCTATGGACAGATACTCCAATCTCCGCTGTGGAGCTTTGCAGCTCCTTCAGGGTTATCTTTGGTCTCTTTGTTGCCTCTCTGATTAATGCCCTCCTTGCCTGGTCCGTGAGTTTTGGTGGGCGGCCCTCTCATGGTAGGTTTGTTGTGGTGCCATATTCCTTCCATTTGTTAATAATGGATTTAATGGTGCTCCGTGGGATGTTCAATGTTTCAGATATTTTTTTATAACCCAAACCTGATCTGTACTTCTCCACAACTTTGTCCCTGACCTGTTTGGAGAGCTCCTTGGTCTTCATGGTGCCGCTTGCTTGGTGGTGCCCCTTGCTTAGTGGTGTTGCAGACTCTGGGGCCTTTCAGAACAGGTGTATATATACTGAGATCATGTGACACTTAGATTGCACACAGGTGGACTTTATTTAACTAATTATGTGACTTCTGAAGGTAATTGGTTGCACCAGATCTTATTTAGGGGCTTCATAGCAACGGCGGTGAATACATATGCACACACCACTTTTCCGTTATTACTTTTTTAGAATTTGTATGAAACAAGTTATTTTGTTCATTTCACTTCACCAATTTGGACTATTTTGTGTATGTCCATTACATGAAATCCCCCCAAAAAATCCATTTAAATTACAGGTTGTAATGCAACAAAATAGGAAAAACGCCAAGGGGGATGAATACTTTTGCAAAGCAGCACTGTGTATATATAATATACTGTATATTCACATATCTAATGTTACTGGCTACTACAAGAGTTCTGCTGGCATTCATTTTATTACACATTTAGGCTTCATTAAGATACATTAAATGTA